>NW_026775338.1:0-109540 GCF_030867095.1 Alligator mississippiensis | reverse complement strand
TAAAAACGGGGTTAGGAACCAAAAAAACGGGCCCCCGTTTCCGGGGGGACCCATTTAAGCGCGACACCGGGGGTAGGAACCAAAAAACGGGGGTAGGAACCAAAAAAACGGGTCCCCGTTTCCGGGGGGACCCATTTAAGCGTGACACCGGGGGTAGGAACCAAAAAACGGGTTAGGAACCAAAAAAAAGGACCACCGTTTCCGGGGGGACCCATTTAAGCGCGACACCGGGGGTAGGAACCAAAAAACGGGGGTAGGAACCAAAAAAACGGGCCCCCGTTTCCGGGGGGACCCATTTAAACGCGACACCGGGGGTAGGAACCAAAAAACGGGCCCCCGTTTCCGGGGGGACCCATTTAAGCGCGACACCGAGGGTAGGAACCAAAAAACGGGGGTAGGAACCAAAAAAACGGGCCCCCGTTTCCGGGGGGACCCATTTAAGCGCGACACCGGGGGTAGGAACCAAAAAACGGGGGTAGGAACCAAAAAAACGGGCCCCCGTTTCCGGGGGGACCCATTTAAGCGCGACACCGGGGGTAGGAACCAAAAACGGGGGTAGGTACCAAAAAAACGGGCCTCCGTATCCGGGGGGACCCATTTAAGAGCGACACCGGGGGTAGGAACCAAAAAACGGAGTTAGGAACCAAAAAAAAGGGCCCAAGTTTCCGGGAGGACACATTTAAGCGCAACACCGGGGGTAGGAACCAAAAAACGGGGGTAGGAACCAAAAAAACGGGCCCCCGTTTCCGGGGGGACCCATTTAAGCGCGAAACCGGGGGTAGGAACCAAAAAACGGGGGTAGGAACCAAAAAAAAGGGCCCCCGTTTCCGGGGGGACCCATTTAAGCGCGACACCGGGGGTAGGAACCAAAAAACGGGGGTAGGAACCAAAAAAATGGGCCCCCGTTTCCTGGGGCAGCAATTTAAGCGCGACACCGGGGGTAGGAACCAAAAAACGGGGGTAGGAACCAAAAAAACGGTCTCCCGTTTCCGGGGGGACCCATTTAAGCGCGACACCGTTGGTAGGAACCAAAAAAAGGGGTTAAGAACCAAAAAAAAGGGCCCCCGTTTCCGGGGGGACCCATTTTAGCGCGACACCGGGGGTAGGAACCAAAAAAACGGGCCCCCGTTTCCGGGGGGACCCATTTAAGCGCGACACCGGGGGTAGGAACCAAAAAACGGGGGTAGGAACCAAAAAAACGGGCCCCCGTTTCCTGGGGGACCCATTTAAGTGCAACACCGGGGGTAGGAACCAAAAAACGGGGGTAGGAACCAAAAAAACGGGCCCCCGTTTCCTGGGGACCCATTTAAGCGTTTCACCGGGGGTAGGAACCAAAAAACGGAGGTAGGAACCAAAAAAACGGGCCCCCGTTTCCGGGGGGACCCATTTAAGCGCGACACCGGGGGTAGGAACCAAAAAACGGGGGTAGGAACCAAAAAAACGGGCCCCCGTTTCCGGGGGGACCCATTTAAGCGCGACACCGGGGGTAGGAACCAAAAAACGGGGGTAGAAACCAAAAAAACGGGCCCCCGTTTCCGGGGGGACCCATTTAAGCGTGAAACCGGGGGTAGGAACCAAAAAACGGGTTAGGAACCAAAAAAAAGGACCCCCGTTTCCGGGGGGACCCATTTAAGAGCGACACCGGGGGTAGGAACCAAAAAACGGGGGTAGGAACCAAAAAAACGGGCCCCCGTTTCCTTGGGGACCCATTTAAGCGCGACACCGGGGGTAGGAACGAAAAAACGGGGGTAGGAACCAAAAAAACGGGTCCCCGTTTCCGGGGGGACCCATTTAAGAGCGACACCGGTGGTAGGAACCAAAAAACGGGGTTAGGAACCAAAAAACGGGCCCCCGTTTCCGGGGGGACCCATTTAAGCGCGTCACCGGGGGTAGGAACCAAAAAACGGGGGTAGGAACCAAGAAAACGGGCCCCCGTTTCCTTGGGGACCCATTTAAGCGCGACACCGGGGGTAGGAACCAAAAAACGGGGGTAGGAACCAAAAAAACGGGCCCCCGTTTCCGGGGGGACCCATTTAAGCGCGACACCGGTGGTAGGAACCAAAAAACGGGTTAGGAACCAAAAAAAAGGACCCCCGTTTCCGGGGGGACCCATTTAAGCGCGACACCGGGGGTAGGAACCAAAAAACGGGCGTAGGAACCAAAAAAACGGGCCCCCGTTTCCTGGGGACCCATTTAAGCGTTTCACCGGGGGTAGGAACCAAAAAACGGAGGTGGGAACCAAAAAAATTGGCCCCCGTTTCCGGGTGGACCCATTTAAGCGCGACACCGGAGGTAGGAACCAAAAAACGGGGGTAGGAACCAAAAAAACGGGCCCCCGTTTCCGGGGGGACCCATTTAAGCGCGACACCGGGGGTAGGAACCAAAAAACGGGGGTAGGACCCAAAAAAACGGGCTCCCGTTTCCGGGGGGACCCATTTAAGCACGACACCGGGGGTAGGAACCAAAAAACGGGCCCCCGTTTCCGGGGGACCCATTTAAGCGCGACACCGGGGGTAGGAACCAAAAAACGGGGGTCGGAACCAAAAAAACGGGCCCCCGTTTCCTGGGGGACCCATTTAAGCGCGACACCGGGGGTAGGAACCAAAAAACGGGGGTAGGAACCAAAAAAACGGATCCCCCGTTTCCGGGGGGACCCATTTAAGCGAGACACCGGGGGTAGGAACCAAAAAACGGGGGTAGGAACCAAAAAAACGGGCCCCCGTTTCCGGGGGGACCCATTTAAGCGCGACACCGGGGGTAGGAACCAAAAAACGGAGGTAGGAACCAAAAAAACGGGCCCCCGTTTCCGGGGGGACCCATTTAAGCGCGACACCGGGGGTAGGAACCAAAAAACGGGGGTAGGAACCAAAAAAACGGGCCCCCGTTTCCGGGGGGACCCATTTTAGCGCGACACCGGGGGTAGGAACCAAAAAAACGGGCCCCCGTTTCCGGGGGGACCCATTTAAGCGCGACACCGGGGGTAGGAACCAAAAAACGGGGGTAGGAACCAAAAAAAACGGGCCCCCGTTTCCTGGGGACCCATTTAAGCGTTTCACCGGGGGTAGGAACCAAAAAACGGAGGTAGGAACCAAAAAAACGGGCCCCCGTTTCCGGGGGGACCCATTTAAGCGCGACACCGGGGGTAGGAACCAAAAAACGGGGGTAGGAACCAAAAAAAACGGGCCCCCGTTTCCGGGGGGACCAATTTAAGCGCGACACCGGGGGTAGGAACCAAAAAACGGGGGTAGAAACCAAAAAAACGGGCCCCCGTTTCCGGGGGGACCCATTTAAGCGTGAAACCGGGGGTAGGAACCAAAAAACGGGTTAGGAACCAAAAAAAAGGACCCCCGTTTCCGGGGGGACCCATTTAAGAGCGACACCGGGGGTAGGAACCAAAAAACGGGGGTAGGAACCAAAAAAACGGGCCCCCGTTTCCTTGGGGACCCATTTAAGCGCGACACCGGGGGTAGGAACCAAAAAACGGGGGTAGGAACCAAAAAAACGGGTCCCCGTTTCCGGGGGGACCCATTTAAGAGCGACACCGGTGGTAGGAACCAAAAAACGGGGTTAGGAACCAAAAAAACCGGCCCCCGTTTCCGGGGGGACCCATTTAAGCGCGACACCGGGGGTAGGAACCAAAAAACGGGGGTAGGAACCAAGAAAACGGGCCCCCGTTTCCTTGGGGACCCATTTAAGCGCGACACCGGGGGTAGGAACCAAAAAACGGGGGTAGGAACCAAAAAAACGGGCCCCCGTTTCCGGGGGGACCCATTTAAGCGCGACACCGGGGGTAGGAACCAAAAAACGGGCGTAGGAACCAAAAAAACGGGCCCCCGTTTACTGGGGACCCATTTAAGCGTTTCACCGGGGGTAGGAACCAAAAAACGGAGGTAGGAACCAAAAAAATTGGCCCCCGTTTCCGGGTGGACCCATTTAAGCGCGACACCGGAGGTAGGAACCAAAAAACGGGGGTAGGAACCAAAAAAACGGGCCCCCGTTTCCGGGGGGACCCATTTAAGCGCGACACCGGGGGTAGGAACCAAAAAACGGGGGTAGGACCCAAAAAAACGGGCCACCATTTCCGGGGGGACCCATTTAAGCACGACACCGGGGGTAGGAACCAAAAAACGGGCCCCCGTTTCCGGGGGGACCCATTTAAGCGCGACACCGGGGGTAGGAACCAAAAAACGGGGGTCGGAACCAAAAAAACGGGCCCCCGTTTCCTGGGGGACCCATTTAAGCGCGACACCGGGGGTAGGAACCAAAAAACGGGGGTAGGAACCAAAAAAAGGGTCCCCGTTTCCGGGGGGACCCATTTAAGCGAGACACCGGGGGTAGGAACCAAAAAACGGGGGGTAGGAACCAAAAAAACGGGCCCCCGTTTCCGGGGGGACCCATTTAAGCGCGACACCGGGGGTAGGAACCAAAAAACGGAGGTAGGAACCAAAAAAACGGGCCCCCGTTTCCGGGGGGACCCATTTAAGCGCGACACCGGGGGTAGGAACCAAAAAACGGGGGTAGGAACCAAAAAAACGGGCCCCCGTTTCCGGGAGGACCCATTTAATCGCGACACCGGGGGTAGGAACCAAAAAACGGGGGTAGGAACCAAAAAAACGGGCCCCCGTTTCCGGGGGGACCCATTTAAGCGCGACACCGGGGGTAGGAACCAAAAAACGGGGGTAGGAACCAAAAAAAGGGCCCCCGTTTCCGGGGGGACCCATTTAAGCGCGAAACCGGGGGTAGGAACCAAAAAACGGGGGTAGGAACCAAAAAAAAGGGCCCCCGTTTCCGGGGGGACCCATTTAAGCGCGACACCGGGGGTAGGAACCAAAAAACGGGGGTAGGAACCAAAAAAACGGGCCCCCGTTTCCTGGGGGACCCATTTAAGCGCGACACCAGGGGTAGGAACCAAAAAACGGGGGTAGGAACCAAAAAAACGGCCCCCCGTTTCCGGGGGGACCCATTTAAGCGCGACACCGGGGGTAGTAACCAAAAAACGGGGGTAGGAACCAAAAAAACGGGCCCCCGTTTCCGGGGGGACCCATTTAAGCGCGACACCAAGGGTAGGAACCAAAAAACGGGGGTAGGAACCAAAAAAACGGGCCCCCGTTTCTGGTGGGACCCATTTAAGCGCGACACCGGGGGTAGGAACCAAAAAACGGGGGTAGGAACCAAAAAAACGGGCCCCCGTTTCCGGGGGACCCATTTAAGCGCGACACCGGGGGTAGGAACCAAAAAACGGGGGTAGGAACCAAAAAAACGGGCCCCCGTTTCCGGGGGGACCCATTTAAGCGCGACACCGGGGGTAGGAACCAAAAAACGGGGTAGGAACCAAAAAAACGGGCCCCCGTTTCCGGGGGGAGTCATTTAAGCGCGACACCGGGGGTAGGAACCAAGAAACGGGGGTAGGAAGCAAAAAAACGGGCCCACGTTTCCGGGGGGACCCACTTAAGCTCGACACCGGGGGTAGGAACCAAAAAACGGAGGTAGGAACCAAAAAAACGGGCCCCCGTTTCCGGGAGGACCCATTTAAGCGCGACACCGGTGGTAGGAACCAAAAAACAGGGTTAGGAACCAAAAAAACGGGCCCCCGTTTCCGGGGGGACCCATTTAAGCGCGACACCGGGGGTAGGAACCAAAAAACGGGGGTAGGAACCAAAAAAACGGTTCCCCGTTTCCGGGGGGACCCATTTAAGCGTGACACCGGGGGTAGGAAACAAAAAACGGATTAGGAACCAAAAAAAAGGACCACCGTTTCCGGGGGGACCCATTTAAGCGCGACACCGGGGGTAGGAACCAAAAAACGGGGGTAGGAACCAAAAAAACGGGCCCCCGTTTCCTGGGGGACCCATTTAAGCGCGACACCGGGGGTAGGAACCAAAAAACGGGGGTAGGAACCAAAAAAACGGGCCCCCGTTTCCGGGGGGACCCATTTAAGCGCGACACCGGGGGTAGGAACCAAAAAACAGGCCCCCGTTTCCAGGCGGACCCATTTAAGCGCGAGACCGGGGGTAGGAACCAAAAAACGGGGGTAGGAACCAAAAAAACGGGCCCCCGTTTCCTGGGGGACCCATTTAAGCGCGACACCGGGGGTAGGAACCAAAAAACGGGGGTAGGAACCAAAAAAACGGGCCCCCGTTTCCGGGAGGACCCATTTAATTGCGACACCGGGGGTAGGAACCAAAAAACGGGGGTAGGAACCAAAAAAAAGGGCCCCCGTTTCCGGGGGGACCCATTTAAGCGCGACACCGGGGGTAGGAACCAAAAAACGGGGGTAGGAACCAAAAAAACGGTCCCCCGTTTCCGGGAGGACCCATTTAAGCGCGACACCGGGGGTAGGAACCAAAAAACGGAGTTAGGAACCAAAAAAAAGGGCCCAAGTTTCCGGGAGGACCCATTTAAGCGCGACACCGGGGGTAGGAACCAAAAAACGGGGGTAGGAACCAAAAAAACGGGCCCCCGTTTCCGGGGGGACCCATTTAAGCGCGAAACCGGGGGTAGGA
The DNA here is from genome assembly GCF_030867095.1 of Alligator mississippiensis. Taxonomy (NCBI): domain Eukaryota; kingdom Metazoa; phylum Chordata; order Crocodylia; family Alligatoridae; genus Alligator; species Alligator mississippiensis. Next base: position 103,037 of record NW_026775338.1, on the reverse strand, counting down.
ACCAAAAAACGGGGGTAGGAACCAAAAAAAAGGGCCCCCGTTTCCGGGGGGACCCATTTAAGCGCGACACCGGGGGTAGGAACCAAAAAATGGGGGTAGGAACCAAAAAAAACGGGCCCCCGTTTCCGGGGGACCCATTTAAGCGTGACAGCGGGGGTAGGAACCAAAAAACGGAAGTAGGAACCAAAAAAACGGGCCCCCGTTTCCGGGGGGAGCCATTTAAGCGCGACACCGGGGGTAGGAACCAAAAAACGGGGGTAGGAACCAAAAAAACGGGCCCCCGTTTCCGGGGGGACCCATTTAAGCGCGACACCGTTGGTAGGAACCAAAAAAAGGGGTTAGGAACCAAAAAAAAGGGCCCCAGTTTCCGGGGGGACCCATTTTAGCGCGACACCGGGGGTACGAACCAAAAAACGGGGGTAGGAACCAAAAAAACGGGCCCCCGTTTCCGGGGGGACCCATTTAAGCGCGACACCGGGGGTAGGAACCAAAAAACGGGGGTAGGAACCAAAAAAAACGGGCCCCCGTTTCCGGGGGACCCATTTAAGCGCGACACCGGGGGTAGGAACCAAAAAACGGGGGTAGGAACCAAAAAAAAGGACCCCCGTTACCGGGGGGACCCATTTAAGCGCGACACCGGGGGTAGGAACCAAAAAACGGGGTAGGAACCAAAAAAACGGGCCCCCGTTTCCGGGGGGAGTCATTTAAGCGCGACACCGGGGGTAGGAACCAAGAAACGGGGGGTAGGAAGCAAAAAAACGGGCCCACGTTTCCGGGGGGACCCACTTAAGCTCGACACCGGGGGTAGGAACCAAAAAACGGAGGTAGGAACCAAAAAAACGGGCCCCCGTTTCCGGGAGGACCCATTTAAGCGCGACACCGGTGGTAGGAACCAAAAAACAGGGTTAGGAACCAAAAAAACGGGCCCCCGTTTCCGGGGGGACCCATTTAAGCGCGACACCGGGGGTAGGAACCAAAAAACGGGGGTAGGAACCAAAAAAACGGTTCCCCGTTTCCGGGGGGACCCATTTAAGCGTGACACCGGGGGTAGGAAACAAAAAACGGATTAGGAACCAAAAAAAAGGACCACCGTTTCCGGGGGGACCCATTTAAGCGCGACACCGGGGGTAGGAACCAAAAAACGGGGGTAGGAACCAAAAAAACGGGCCCCCGTTTCCTGGGGGACCCATTTAAGCGCGACACCGGGGGTAGGAACCAAAAAACGGGGGTAGGAACCAAAAAAACGGGCCCCCGTTTCCGGGGGACCCGTTTAAGCGCGACACCGGGGGTAGGAACCAAAAAACAGGCCCCCGTTTCCAGGCGGACCCATTTAAGCGCGAGACCGGGGGTAGGAACCAAAAAACGGGGGTAGGAACCAAAAAAACGGGCCCCCGTTTCCTGGGGGACCCATTTAAGCGCGACACCGGGGGTAGGAACCAAAAAACGGGGGTAGGAACGAAAAAAACGGGCCCCCGTTTCCGGGAGGACCCATTTAATTGCGACACCGGGGGTAGGAACCAAAAAACGGGGGTAGGAACCAAAAAAAAGGGCCCCCGTTTCCGGGGGGACCCATTTAAGCGCGACACCGGGGGTAGGAACCAAAAAACGGGGGTAGGAACCAAAAAAACGGTCCCCCGTTTCCGGGAGGACCCATTTAAGCGCGACACCGGGGGTAGGAACCAAAAAACGGAGTTAGGAACCAAAAAAAAGGGCCCAAGTTTCCGGGAGGACCCATTTAAGCGCGACACCGGGGGTAGGAACCAAAAAACGGGGGTAGGAACCAAAAAAACGGGCCCCCGTTTCCGGGGGGACCCATTTAAGCGCGAAACCGGGGGTAGGAACCAAAAAACGGGGGTAGGAACCAAAAAAAAGGGCCCCCGTTTCCGGGGGGACCCATTTAAGCGCGACACCGGGGGTAGGAACCAAAAAATGGGGGTAGGAACCAAAAAAACGGGCCCCCGTTTCCGGGGGACCCATTTAAGCGTGACAGCGGGGGTAGGAACCAAAAAACGGAAGTAGGAACCAAAAAAACGGGCCCCCGTTTCCGGGGGGAGCCATTTAAGCGCGACACCGGGGGTAGGAACCAAAAAACGGGGGTAGGAACCAAAAAAACGGGCCCCCGTTTCCGGGGGGACCCATTTAAGCGCGACACCGTTGGTAGGAACCAAAAAAAGGGGTTAGGAACCAAAAAAAAGGGCCCCAGTTTCCGGGGGGACCCATTTTAGCGCGACACCGGGGGTACGAACCAAAAAACGGGGGTAGGAACCAAAAAAAACGGGCCCCCGTTTCCGGGGGGACCCATTTAAGCGCGACACCGGGGGTAGGAACCAAAAAACGGGGGTAGGAACCAAAAAAACGGGCCCCCGTTTCCGGGGGACCCATTTAAGCGCGACACCGGGGGTAGGAACCAAAAAACGGGGGTAGGAACCAAAAAAACGGGCCCCCGTTTCCGGGGGGACCCATTTAAGCGCGACACCGGGGGTAGGAACCAAAAAACGGGGTTAGAAACCAAAAAAAAGGACCCCCGTTACCGGGGGGACCCATTTAAGCGCGACACCGGGGGTAAGAAACAAAAAACGGGGGTTGGAACCAAAAAAACGGGCCCCCGTTTCCGGGGGGACCCATTTAAGCGCGACACCGGGGGTAGGAACCAAAAAACGGGGGTAGGAACCAAAAAAACGGGTCCCCGTTTCCGGGGGGACCCATTTAAGCGAGACACCGGGGGTAGGAACCAAAAAACGGGGGTAGGAACCAAAAAAAACGGGCCCCCGTTTCCGGGGGGACCCGTTTAAGCGCGACACCGGGGGTAGGAACCAAAAAACGGGCCCCCGTTTCCGGGGGGACCCATTTAAGCGCGAGACCGGGGGTAGGAACCAAAAAACGGGGGTAGGAACCAAAAAAACGGGCCCCCGTTTCCTGGGGGACCCATTTAAGCGCGACACCGGGGGTAGGAACCAAAAAACGGGGGTAGGAACCAAAAAAAGGGCCCCCGTTTCCGGGAGGACCCATTTAATCGCGACACCGGGGGTAGGAACCAAAAAACGGGGGTAGGAACCAAAAAAAAGGGCCCCCGTTTCCGGGGGGACCCATTTAAGCGCGACACCGGGGGTAGGAACCAAAAAACGGGGGTAGGAACCAAAAAAACGGTCCCCCGTCTCCGGGAGGACCCATTTAAGCGCGACACCGGGGGTAGGAACAAAAAACGGGGGTAGGTACCAAAAAAACGGGCCCCCGTTTCTGGGGGGACCCATTTAAGCGCGACACTGGGGGTAGGAACCAAAAAACGGGGGTAGGAACCAAAAAAACGGGCCCCCGTTTCCGGGGGGACCCATTTAAGCGCGACACCGGGGGTAGGAACCAAAAAACGGGGGTAGGTACCAAAAAAACGGGCCCCCGTTTCCGGGGGGACCCATTTAAGAGCGACACCGGGGTAGGAACCAAAAAACGGAGGTAGGAACCAAAAAAAAGGGCCCAAGTTTCCGGGAGGACCCATTTAAGTGCGACACCGGGGGTAGGAACCAAAAAACGGGGGTAGGAACCAAAAAAACGGGCCCCCGTTTCCGGGGGGACCCATTTAAGCGCGAAACCGGGGTAGGAACCAAAAAACGGGGGTAGGAACCAAAAAAAAGGGCCCCCGTTTCCGGGGGGACCCATTTAAGCGCGACACCGGGGGTAGGAACCAAAAAACGGGGGTAGGAACCAAAAAAACGGGCCCCCGTTTCCGGGGGGACCCATTTAAGCGCGACACCGTTGGTAGGAACCAAAAAAAGGGGTTAGAAACCAAAAAAAAGGGCCCCAGTTTCCGGGGGGACCCATTTAAGCGCGACACCGGGGGTAGGAACCAAAAAACGGGGGTAGGAACCAAAAAAACGGGCCCCCGTTTCCGGGGGACCCATTTAAGCGCGACACCGGGGGTAGGAACCAAAAAACGGGGGTAGGAACCAAAAAAACGGGCCCCCGTTTCCGGGGGGACCCATTTTAAGCGCGACACCGGGGGTAGGAACCAAAAAACGGGGTTAGAAACCAAAAAAAAGGACCCCCGTTACCGGGGGGACCCATTTAAGCGCGACACCGGGGGTAAGAACCAAAAAACGGGGGTAGGAACCAAAAAAACGGGCCCCCGTTTCCGGGGGGACCCATTTAAGCGCGACACCGGGGGTAGGAACCAAAAAACGGGGGTAGGAACCAAAAAAACGGGTCCCCGTTTCCGGGGGGACCCATTTAAGCGAGACACCGGGGGTAGGAACCAAAAAACGGGGGTAGGAACCAAAAAAACGGGCCCCCGTTTCCGGGGGGACCCACTTAAGCGCGACACCGGGGGTAGGAACCAAAAAACGGAGGTAGGAACCAAAAAAAGGGCCCAAGTTTCCGGGAGGACCCATTTAAGCGCGACACCGGGGGTAGGAACCAAAAAACGGGGGTAGGAACCAAAAAAACGGGCCCCCGTTTCCGGGGGGACCCATTTAAGCGCGACACCGGGGGTAGGAACCAAAAAACGGGGGTAGGAACCAAAAAAATGGGTCCCCGTTTCCGGGGGGACCCATTTAAGCGAGGCACCGGGGGTAGGAACCAAAAAACGGGGGTAGGAACCAAAAAAACGGGCCCCCGTTTCCGGGGGGACCCACTTAAGCGCGACACCGGGGGTAGGAACCAAAAAACGGGGGTAGGAACCAAAAAAACGGGTCCCCGTTTCCGGGGGGACCCATTTAAGCGCGACACCGGGGGTAGGAACCAAAAAACGGGGGTAGGAACCAAAAAAACGGGCCCCCGTTTCCGGGGGACCCATTTAAGCGCGACACCGGGGGTAGGAACCAAAAAACGGGGGTAGGAACCAAAAAAACGGGCCCCCGTTTCCGGGGGGACCCATTTAAGCGCGACACCGGGGGTAGGAACCAAAAAACGGGGTTAGAAACCAAAAAAAAGGACCCCCGTTACCGGGGGGACCATTTAAGCGCGACACCGGGGGTAGGAACCAAAAAACGGGGTAGGAACCAAAAAAACGGGCCCCCGTTTCCGGGGGGAGTCATTTAAGCGCGACACCGGGGGTAGGAACCAAGAAACGGGGGTAGGAAGCAAAAAAACGGGCCCACGTTTCCGGGGGGACCCACTTAAGCTCGACACCGGGGGTAGGAACCAAAAAACGGAGGTAGGAACCAAAAAAACGGGCCCCCGTTTCCGGGAGGACCATTAAGCGCGACACCGGTGGTAGGAACCAAAAAACAGGGTTAGGAACCAAAAAAAACGGGCCCCCGTTTCCGGGGGGACCCATTTAAGCGCGACACCGGGGGTAGGAACCAAAAAACGGGGGTAGGAACCAAAAAAACGGTTCCCCGTTTCCGGGGGGACCCATTTAAGCGTGACACCGGGGTAGGAAACAAAAAACGGATTAGGAACCAAAAAAAAGGACCACCGTTTCCGGGGGGACCCATTTAAGCGCGACACCGGGGGTAGGAACCAAAAAACGGGGGTAGGAACCAAAAAAACGGGCCCCCGTTTCCTGGGGGACCCATTTAAGCGCGACACCGGGGGTAGGAACCAAAAAACGGGGGTAGGAACCAAAAAAACGGGCCCCCGTTTCCGGGGGGACCCGTTTAAGCGCGACACCGGGGGTAGGAACCAAAAAACAGGCCCCCGTTTCCAGGCGGACCCATTTAAGCGCGAGACCGGGGGTAGGAACCAAAAAACGGGGGTAGGAACCAAAAAAACGGGCCCCCGTTTCCTGGGGGACCCATTTAAGCGCGACACCGGGGGTAGGAACCAAAAAACGGGGGTAGGAACGAAAAAAACGGGCCCCCGTTTCCGGGAGGACCCATTTAATTGCGACACCGGGGGTAGGAACCAAAAAACGGGGGTAGGAACCAAAAAAAAGGGCCCCCGTTTCCGGGGGGACCCATTTAAGCGCGACACCGGGGGTAGGAACCAAAAAACGGGGGTAGGAACCAAAAAAAACGGTCCCCCGTTTCCGGGAGGACCCATTTAAGCGCGACACCGGGGGTAGGAACCAAAAAACGGAGTTAGGAACCAAAAAAAAGGGCCCAAGTTTCCGGGAGGACCCATTTAAGCGCGACACCGGGGGTAGGAACCAAAAAACGGGGGTAGGAACCAAAAAAACGGGCCCCCGTTTCCGGGGGGACCCATTTAAGCGCGAAACCGGGGGTAGGAACCAAAAAACGGGGGTAGGAACCAAAAAAAAGGGCCCCCGTTTCCGGGGGGACCCATTTAAGCGCGACACCGGGGTAGGAACCAAAAAATGGGGGTAGGAACCAAAAAAACGGGCCCCCGTTTCCGGGGGACCCATTTAAGCGTGACAGCGGGGGTAGGAACCAAAAAACGAAGTAGGAACCAAAAAAACGGGCCCCCGTTTCCGGGGGGAGCCATTTAAGCGCGACACCGGGGGTAGGAACCAAAAAACGGGGGTAGGAACCAAAAAAACGGGCCCCCGTTTCCGGGGGGACCCATTTAAGCGCGACACCGTTGGTAGGAACCAAAAAAAGGGGTTAGGAACCAAAAAAAAGGGCCCCAGTTTCCGGGGGGACCCATTTTAGCGCGACACCGGGGGTACGAACCAAAAAACGGGGTAGGAACCAAAAAAACGGGCCCCCGTTTCCGGGGGGACCCATTTAAGCGCGACACCGGGGGTAGGAACCAAAAAACGGGGGTAGGAACCAAAAAAACGGGCCCCCGTTTCCGGGGGACCCATTTAAGCGCGACACCGGGGGTAGGAACCAAAAAACGGGGGTAGGAACCAAAAAAACGGGCCCCCGTTTCCGGGGGGACCCATTTAAGCGCGACACCGGGGGTAGGAACCAAAAAACGGGGTTAGAAACCAAAAAAAAGGACCCCCGTTACCGGGGGGACCCATTTAAGCGCGACACCGGGGGTAAGAAACAAAAAACGGGGGTAGGAACCAAAAAAACGGGCCCCCGTTTCCGGGGGGACCCATTTAAGCGCGACACCGGGGGTAGGAACCAAAAAACGGGGGTAGGAACCAAAAAAACGGGTCCCCGTTTCCGGGGGGACCCATTTAAGCGAGACACCGGGGGTAGGAACCAAAAAACGGGGGTAGGAACCAAAAAAACGGGCCCCCGTTTCCGGGGGGACCCGTTTAAGCGCGACACCGGGGGTAGGAACCAAAAAACGGGCCCCCGTTTCCGGGGGGACCATTTAAGCGCGAGACCGGGGGTAGGAACCAAAAAACGGGGGTAGGAACCAAAAAAACGGGCCCCCGTTTCCTGGGGGACCCATTTAAGCGCGACACCGGGGGTAGGAACCAAAAAAACGGGGGTAGGAACCAAAAAAAGGGCCCCCGTTTCCGGGAGGACCCATTTAATCGCGACACCGGGGGTAGGAACCAAAAAACGGGGGTAGGAACCAAAAAAAAGGGCCCCCGTTTCCGGGGGGACCCATTTAAGCGCGACACCGGGGGTAGGAACCAAAAAACGGGGGTAGGAACCAAAAAAACGGTCCCCCGTTTCCGGGAGGACCCATTTAAGCGCGACACCGGGGGTAGGAACAAAAAACGGGGGTAGGTACCAAAAAAACGGGCCCCCGTTTCTGGGGGGACCCATTTAAGCGCGACACTGGGGGTAGGAACCAAAAAACGGGGGTAGGAACCAAAAAAACGGGCCCCCGTTTCCGGGGGGACCCATTTAAGCGCGACACCGGGGGTAGGAACCAAAAAAACGGGGGTAGGTACCAAAAAAACGGGCCCCCGTTTCCGGGGGGACCCATTTAAGAGCGACACCGGGGGTAGGAACCAAAAAACGGAGGTAGGAACCAAAAAAAGGGCCCAAGTTTCCGGGAGGACCCATTTAAGTGCGACACCGGGGGTAGGAACCAAAAAACGGGGGTAGGAACCAAAAAAACGGGCCCCCGTTTCCGGGGGACCCATTTAAGCGCGAAACCGGGGGTAGGAACCAAAAAACGGGGGTAGGAACCAAAAAAAAGGGCCCCCGTTTCCGGGGGGACCCATTTAAGCGCGACACCGGGGGTAGGAACCAAAAACGGGGGTAGGAACCAAAAAAACGGGCCCCCGTTTCCGGGGGGACCCATTTAAGCGCGACACCGTTGGTAGGAACCAAAAAAAGGGGTTAGAAACCAAAAAAAAGGGCCCCAGTTTCCGGGGGGACCCATTTAAGCGCGACACCGGGGGTAGGAACCAAAAAACGGGGGTAGGAACCAAAAAAACGGGCCCCCGTTTCCGGGGGACCCATTTAAGCGCGACACCGGGGGTAGGAACCAAAAAACGGGGTAGGAACCAAAAAAACGGGCCCCCGTTTCCGGGGGGACCCATTTAAGCGCGACACCGGGGGTAGGAACCAAAAAACGGGGTTAGAAACCCAAAAAAAAGGACCCCCGTTACCGGGGGGACCCATTTAAGCGCGACACCGGGGGTAAGAACCAAAAAACGGGGGTAGGAACCAAAAAAACGGGCCCCCGTTTCCGGGGGGACCCATTTAAGCGCGACACCGGGGGTAGGAACCAAAAAACGGGGGTAGGAACCAAAAAAACGGGTCCCCGTTTCCGGGGGACCCATTTAAGCGAGACACCGGGGGTAGGAACCAAAAAACGGGGGTAGGAACAAAAAAAACGGGCCCCCGTTTCCGGGGGGACCCACTTAAGCGCGACACCGGGGGTAGGAACCAAAAAACGGAGGTAGGAACCAAAAAAAAGGGCCCAAGTTTCCGGGAGGACCCATTTAAGCGCGACACCGGGGGTAGGAACCAAAAAACGGGGGTAGGAACCAAAAAAACGGGCCCCCGTTTCCGGGGGACCCATTTAAGCGCGACACCGGGGGTAGGAACCAAAAAACGGGGGTAGGAACCAAAAAAATGGGTCTCCGTTTCCGGGGGACCCATTTAAGCGCGACACCGGGTTAGGAACCAAAAAACGGGTTAGGAACCAAAAAAAAGGACCCCCGTTTCCGGGGGGACCCATTTAAGAGCGACACCGGGGGTAGGAACCAAAAAACGGGGGTAGGAACCAAAAAAACGGGCCCCCGTTTCCTTGGGGACCCATTTAAGCGCGACACCGGGGGTAGGAACCAAAAAACGGGGGTAGGAACCAAAAAAACGGGTCCCCGTTTCCGGGGGACCCATTTAAGAGCGACACCGGTGGTAGGAACCAAAAAACGGGGTTAGGAACCAAAAAAACGGGCCCCCGTTTCCGGGGGGACCCATTTAAGCGCGACACCGGGGGTAGGAACCAAAAAACGGGGGTAGGAACCAAGAAAACGGGCCCCCGTTTCCTTGGGGACCCATTTAAGCGCGACACCGGGGTAGGAACCAAAAAACGGGGGTAGGAACCAAAAAAACGGGCCCCCGTTTCCGGGGGGACCCATTTAAGCGCGACACCGGGGGTAGGAACCAAAAAACGGGTTAGGAACCAAAAAAAAGGACCCCCGTTTCCGGGGGGACCCATTTAAGCGCGACACCGGGGGTAGGAACCAAAAAACGGGCGTAGGAACCAAAAAAACGGGCCCCCGTTTCCTGGGGACCCATTTAAGCGTTTCACCGGGGGTAGGAACCAAAAAACGGAGGTAGGAACCAAAAAAAAGGGCCCAAGTTTCCGGGAGGACCCATTTAAGCGCGACACGGGGGGTAGGAACCAAAAAACGGGGGTAGGAACCAAAAAAAAGGGCCCCCGTTTCCGGGGGGAACCATTTAAGCGCGACACCGGGGGTAGGAACCAAAAAACGGGGGTAGGACCCAAAAAAACGGGCCCCCGTTTCCGGGGGGACCCATTTAAGCACGACACCGGGGGTAGGAACCAAAAAACGGGCCCCCGTTTCCGGGGGGACCCATTTAAGCGCGACACCGGGGGTAGGAACCAAAAAACGGGGGTCGGAACCAAAAAAACGGGCCCCCGTTTCCTGGGGGACTCATTTAAGCGCGACACCGGGGGTAGGAACCAAAAAACGGGGGTAGGAACCAAAAAAACGGGTCCCCGTTTCCGGGGGGACCCATTTAAGCGAGACACCGGGGGTAGGAACCAAAAAACGGGGGTAGGAACCAAAAAAACGGGCCCCCGTTTCCGGGGGGACCCATTTAAGCGCGACACCGGGGGTAGGAACCAAAAAACGGAGGTAGGAACCAAAAAAACGGGCCCCCGTTTCCGGGGGGACCCATTTAAGCGCGACACCGGGGGTAGGAACCAAAAAACGGGGGTAGGAACCAAAAAAACGGGCCCCCGTTTCCGGGAGGACCCATTTAATCGCGACACCGGGGTAGGAACCAAAAAACGGGGGTAGGAACCAAAAAAACGGGCCCCCGTTTCCGGGGGGACCCACTTAAGCGCGACACCGGGTTAGGAACCAAAAAACGGAGTTAGGAACCAAAAAAAAGGGCCCAAGTTTCCGGGAGGACCCATTTAAGCGCGACACCGGGGGTAGGAACCAAAAACGGGGGTAGGAAGCAAAAAAACGGGCCCCCGTTTCCGGGGGGACCCACTTAAGCGCGACACCGGGGGTAGGAACCAAAAAACGGAGGTAGGAACCAAAAAAACGGGCCCCCATTTCCGGGGGGACCCATTTAAGCGCGACACCGGGGGTAGGAACCAAAAAACGGGGGTAGGAACCAAAAAAACGGGCCCCCGTTTCCGGGAGGACCCATTTAAACGCGACACCGGGGGTAGGAACCAAAAAACGGGGGTAGGAACCAAAAAAACGGGCCCCCGTTTCCGGGGGACCCATTTAAGCGCGACACCGGTGGTAGGAACCAAAAAACGGGGTTAGGAACCAAAAAAACGGGCCCCCGTTTCCGGGGGGACCCATTTAAGCGCGACACCGGGGGTAGGAACCAAAAAACGGGGGTAGGAACCAAAAAAACGGGTCCCCGTTTCCGGGGGGACCCATTTAAGCGTGACACCGGGGGTAGGAAACAAAAAACGGATTAGGAACCAAAAAAAAGGACCACCGTTTCCGGGGGGACCCATTTAAGCGCGACACCGGGGGTAGGAACCAAAAAACGGGGGTAGGAACCAAAAAAACGGGCCCCCGTTTCCTGGGGGACCCATTTAAGCGCGACACCGGGGGTAGGAACCAAAAAACGGGGGTAGGAACCAAAAAAACGGGCCCCGTTTCCGGGGGGACCCGTTTAAGCGCGACACCGGGGGTAGGAACCAAAAAACGGGCCCCCGTTTCCGGGCGGACCCATTTAAGCGCCAGACCGGGGGTAGGAACCAAAAAACGGGGGTAGGAACCAAAAAAACGGGCCCCCGTTTCCTGGGGGACCCATTTAAGCGCGACACCGGGGGTAGGAACCAAAAAACGGGGGTAGGAACCAAAAAAACGGGCCCCCGTTTCCGGGAGGACCCATTTAATCGCGACACCGGGGGTAGGAACCAAAAAACGGGGGTAGGAACCAAAAAAAAGGGCCCCCGTTTCCGGGGGGACCCATTTAAGCGCGACACCGGGGGTAGGAACCAAAAAACGGAGGTAGGAACCAAAAAAACGGGCCCCCGTTTCCGGGGGGACCCATTTAAGCGCGACACCGGGGGTAGGAACCAAAAAACGGGGGTAGGAACCAAAAAAACGGGCCCCCGTTTCCGGGGGGACCCATTTAAGCGCGACACCGGGGGTAGGAACCAAAAAACGGGGGTAGGAACCAAAAAAACGGGCCCCCGTTTCCGGGGGGACCCATTTAAGCGCGACACCGGGGGTAGGAACCAAAAAACGGGGGTAGAAACCAAAAAAAACGGGCCCCCGTTTCCGGGGGGACCCATTTAAGCGTGAAACCGGGGGTAGGAACCAAAAAACGGGTTAGGAACCAAAAAAAAGGACCCCCGTTTCCGGGGGACCCATTTAAGAGCGACACCGGGGGTAGGAACCAAAAAACGGGGGTAGGAACCAAAAAAACGGGCCCCCGTTTCCTTGGGGACCCATTTAAGCGCGACACCGGGGGTAGGAACCAAAAAACGGGGGTAGGAACCAAAAAAACGGGTCCCCGTTTCCGGGGGGACCCATTTAAGAGCGACACCGGTGGTAGGAACCAAAAAACGGGGTTAGGAACCAAAAAAACGGGCCCCCGTTTCCGGGGGGACCCATTTAAGCGCGACACCGGGGGTAGGAACCAAAAAACGGGGGTAGGAACCAAGAAAACGGGCCCCCGTTTCCTTGGGGACCCATTTAAGCGCGACACCGGGGGTAGGAACCAAAAAACGGGGGTAGGAACCAAAAAAACGGGCCCCCGTTTCCGGGGGGACCCATTTAAGCGCGACACCGGGGGTAGGAACCAAAAAACGGGTTAGGAACCAAAAAAAAGGACCCCCGTTTCCGGGGGGACCCATTTAAGCGCGACACCGGGGGTAGGAACCAAAAACGGGCGTAGGAACCAAAAAAACGGGCCCCCGTTTCCTGGGGACCCATTTAAGCGTTTCACCGGGGGTAGGAACCAAAAAACGGAGGTAGGAACCAAAAAAAAGGGCCCAAGTTTCCGGGAGGACCCATTTAAGCGCGACACGGGGGGTAGGAACCAAAAAACGGGGGTAGGAACCAAAAAAAAGGGCCCCCGTTTCCGGGGGGAACCATTTAAGCGCGACACCGGGGGTAGGAACCAAAAAACGGGGGTAGGACCCAAAAAAAACGGGCCCCCGTTTCCGGGGGGACCCATTTAAGCACGACACCGGGGGTAGGAACCAAAAAACGGGCCCCCGTTTCCGGGGGGACCCATTTAAGCGCGACAACCGGGGGTAGGAACCAAAAAACGGGGGTCGGAACCAAAAAAACGGGCCCCCGTTTCCTGGGGGACTCATTTAAGCGCGACACCGGGGGTAGGAACCAAAAAACGGGGGTAGGAACCAAAAAAAAACGGGTCCCCGTTTCCGGGGGGACCCATTTAAGCGAGACACCGGGGGTAGGAACCAAAAAACGGGGGTAGGAACCAAAAAAACGGGCCCCCGTTTCCGGGGGGACCCATTTAAGCGCGACACCGGGGGTAGGAACCAAAAAACGGAGGTAGGAACCAAAAAAACGGGCCCCCGTTTCCGGGGGGACCCATTTAAGCGCGACACCGGGGGTAGGAACCAAAAAACGGGGGTAGGAACCAAAAAAACGGGCCCCCGTTTCCGGGAGGACCCATTTAATCGCGACACCGGGGGTAGGACCAAAAAACGGGGGTAGGAACCAAAAAAACGGGCCCCCGTTTCCGGGGGGACCCATTTAAGCGCGACACCGGGGGTAGGAACCAAAAAACGGGGGTAGGAACCAAAAAAACGGGCCCCCGTTTCCGGGGGGACCCATTTAAGCGCGAAACCGGGGGTAGGAACCAAAAAACGGGGGTAGGAACCAAAAAAAAGGGCCCCCGTTTCCGGGGGGACCCATTTAAGCGCGACACCGGGGGTAGGAACCAAAAAACGGGGGTAGGAACCAAAAAAACGGGCCCCCGTTTCCGGGGGACCCATTCAAGCGTGACACCGGGGGTAGGAACCAAAAAACGGAGGTAGGAACCAAAAAAACGGGCCCCCGTTTCCGGGGGGACCCATTTAAGCGCGACACCGGGGGTAGGAACCAAAAAACGGGGGTAGGAACCAAAAAAACGGGCCCCCGTTTCCTGGGGGACCCATTTAAGCGCGACACCAGGGGTAGGAACCAAAAAACGGGGGTAGGAACCAAAAAAACGGGCCCCCGTTTCCGGGGGGACCCATTTAAGCGCGACACCGGGGGTAGGAACCAAAAAACGGGGGTAGGAACCAAAAAAACGGGCCCCCGTTTCCGGGGGGACCCATTTAAGCGCGACACCAAGGGTAGGAACCAAAAAACGGGGGTAGGAACCAAAAAAACGGGCCCCCGTTTCTGGTGGGACCCATTTAAGCGCGACACCGGGGGTAGGAACCAAAAAAAGGGGGTAGGAACCAAAAAAACGGGCCCCCGTTTCCTGGGGGACCCATTTAAGCGCGACACCAGGGGTAGGAACCAAAAAACGGGGGTAGAAACCAAAAAAAACGGGCCCCCGTTTCCGGGGGGACCCATTTAAGCGTGAAACCGGGGGTAGGAACCAAAAAACTGGTTAGGAACCAAAAAAAAGGACCCCCGTTTCCGGGGGGACCCATTTAAGAGCGACACCGGGGGTAGGAACCAAAAACGGGTGTAGGAACCAAAAAAAAACGGGCCCCCGTTTCCTTGGGACCCATTTAAGCGCGACACCGGGGGTAGGAACCAAAAAACGGGGGTAGGAACCAAAAAAACGGGTCCCCGTTTCCGGGGGGACCCATTTAAGAGCGACACCGGTGGTAGGAACCAAAAAACGGGGTTAGGAACCAAAAAAACGGGCCCCCGTTTCCGGGGGGACCCATTTAAGCGCGACACCGGGGGTAGGAACCAAAAAACGGGGGTAGGAACCAAGAAAACGGGCCCCCGTTTCCTTTGGGACCCATTTAAGCGCGACACCGGGGGTAGGAACCAAAAAACGGGGGTAGGAACCAAAAAAACGGGCCCCCGTTTCCGGGGGGACCCATTTAAGCGCGACCACCGGGGGTAGGAACCAAAAAACGGGTTAGGAACCAAAAAAAAGGACCCCCGTTTCCGGGGGGACCCATTTAAGCGCGACACCGGGGGTAGGAACCAAAAAACGGGCGTAGGAACCAAAAAACGGGCCCCCGTTTCCTGGGGACCCATTTAAGCGTTTCACCGGGGGTAGGAACCAAAAAACGGAGGTAGGAACCAAAAAAAGGGCCCAAGTTTCCGGGAGGACCCATTTAAGCGCGACACGGGGGGTAGGAACCAAAAAACGGGGGTAGGAACCAAAAAAACGGGCCCCCGTTTCCCGGGGGGGACCCATTTTAAGCGCGACACCGGGGGTAGGAACCAAAAAACGGGGGTAGGACCCAAAAAAACGGGCCCCCGTTTCCGGGGGGACCCATTTAAGGCACGACACCGGGGGTAGGAACCAAAAAACGGGCCCCCGTTTCCGGGGGGACCATTTAAGCGCGACACCGGGGGTAGGAACCAAAAAACGGGGGTCGGAACCAAAAAAAACGGGCCCCCGTTTCCTGGGGGACCCATTTAAGCGCGACACCGGGGGTAGGAACCAAAAAACGGGGGTAGGAACCAAAAAAACGGGTCCCCGTTTCCGGGGGGACCCATTTAAGCGAGACACCGGGGGTAGGAACCAAAAAACGGGGGTAGGAACCAAAAAAACGGGCCCCCGTTTCCGGGGGGACCCATTTAAGCGCGACACCGGGGGTAGGAACCAAAAAACGGAGGTAGGAACCAAAAAAACGGGCCCCCGTTTCCGGGGGGACCCATTTAAGCGCGACACCGGGGGTAGGAACCAAAAAACGGGGGTAGGAACCAAAAAAACGGGCCCCCGTTTCCGGGAGGACCCATTTAATCGCGACACCGGGGGTAGGAAACCAAAAAACGGGGGTAGGAACCAAAAAAACGGGCCCCCGTTTCCGGGGGGACCCATTTAAGCGCGACACCCGGGGGTAGGAACCAAAAAACGGGGTAGGAACCAAAAAAACGGGCCCCCGTTTCCGGGGGGACCCATTTAAGCGCGAAACCGGGGGTAGGAACCAAAAAACGGGGGTAGGAACCAAAAACAAAGGGCCCCCGTTTCCGGGGGGACCCATTTAAGCGCGACACCGGGGGTAGGAACCAAAAAAACGGGGGTAGGAACCAAAAAAACGGGCCCCCGTTTCCGGGGGACCCATTCAAGCGTGACACCGGGGTAGGAACCAAAAAACGGAGGTAGGAACCAAAAAAACGGGCCCCCGTTTCCGGGGGGACCCATTTAAGCGCGACACCGGGGGTAGGAACCAAAAAACGGGGGTAGGAACCAAAAAAACGGGCCCCCGTTTCCTGGGGGACCCATTTAAGCGCGACACCAGGGGTAGGAACCAAAAAACGGGGGTAGGAACCAAAAAACGGGGGTAGGAACCAAAAAAACGGGCCCCCGTTTCCGGGAGGACCCATTTAATCGCGACACCGGGGGTAGGAACCAAAAAACGGGGGTAGGAACCAAAAAAAAGGGCCCCGTTTCCGGGGGGACCCATTTAAGCGCGACACCGGGGGTAGGAACCAAAAAACGGAGTAGGAACCAAAAAAACGGGCCCCCGTTTCCGGGGGGACCCATTTAAGCGCGACACCGGGGGTAGGAACCAAAAAACGGGGGTAGGAACCAAAAAAACGGGCCCCCGTTTCCGGGGGACCCATTTAAGCGCGACACCGGGGGTAGGAACCAAAAACGGGGGTAGGAACCAAAAAAAACGGGCCCCGTTTCCGGGGGGACCCATTTAAAGCGCGACACCGGGGGTAGGAACCAAAAAACGGGGGTAGAAACCAAAAAAAACGGCCCCCGTTTCCGGGGGGACCCATTTAAGCGTGAAACCGGGGGTAGGAACCAAAAAACGGGTTAGGAACCAAAAAAAAGGACCCCCGTTTCCGGGGGGACCCATTTAAGAGCGACACCGGGGGTAGGAACCAAAAAACGGGGGTAGGAACCAAAAAAACGGGCCCCCGTTTCCTTGGGGACCCATTTAAGCGCGACACCGGGGGTAGGAACCAAAAAACGGGGGTAGGAACCAAAAAAAACGGGTCCCCGTTTCCGGGGGGACCCATTTAAGAGCGACACCGGTGGTAGGAACCAAAAAACGGGGTTAGGAACCAAAAAAACGGGCCCCCGTTTCCGGGGGACCCATTTAAGCGCGACACCGGGGGTAGGAACCAAAAAACGGGGGTAGGAACCAAGAAAACGGGCCCCCGTTTCCTTGGGGACCCATTTAAGCGCGACACCCGGGGGTAGGAACCAAAAAACGGGGGTAGGAACCAAAAAAACGGGCCCCCGTTTCCGGGGGGACCCATTTAAGCGCGACACCGG
This sequence comes from Alligator mississippiensis, assembly GCF_030867095.1. Taxonomy (NCBI): domain Eukaryota; kingdom Metazoa; phylum Chordata; order Crocodylia; family Alligatoridae; genus Alligator; species Alligator mississippiensis. The sequence continues at coordinate 86,223 of NW_026775338.1, read as the reverse complement.
GGGTAGGAACCAAAAAAACGGGTTAGGAACCAAAAAAAAGGACCCCCGTTTCCGGGGGACCCATTTAAGCGCGACACCGGGGGTAGGAACCAAAAAAACGGGCGTAGGAACCAAAAAAACGGGCCCCCGTTTCCTGGGGACCCATTTAAGCGTTTCACCGGGGGTAGGAACCAAAAAACGGAGGTAGGAACCAAAAAAAAGGGCCCAAGTTTCCGGGAGGACCCATTTAAGCGCGACACGGGGGGTAGGAACCAAAAAACGGGGGTAGGAACCAAAAAAAAGGGCCCCCGTTTCCGGGGGGAACCATTTAAGCGCGACACCGGGGGTAGGAACCAAAAAACGGGGGTAGGACCCAAAAAAACGGGCCCCCGTTTCGGGGGGACCCATTTAAGCACGACACCGGGGGTAGGAACCAAAAAACGGGCCCCCGTTTCCGGGGGGACCCATTTAAGCGCGACACCGGGGGTAGGAACCAAAAAACGGGGGTCGGAACCAAAAAAACGGGCCCCCGTTTCCTGGGGGACTCATTTAAGCGCGACACCGGGGGGTAGGAACCAAAAAACGGGGGTAGGAACCAAAAAAACGGGTCCCCGTTTCCGGGGGGACCCATTTAAGCGAGACACCGGGGGTAGGAACCAAAAACGGGGGTAGGAACCAAAAAAACGGGCCCCCGTTTCCGGGGGGACCCATTTAAGCGCGACACCGGGGGTAGGAACCAAAAAACGGAGGTAGGAACCAAAAAAACGGGCCCCCGTTTCCGGGGGACCCATTTAAGCGCGACACCGGGGGTAGGAACCAAAAAAACGGGGGTAGGAACCAAAAAAACGGGCCCCCGTTTCCGGGAGGACCCATTTAATCGCGACACCGGGGGTAGGAACCAAAAAAACGGGGGTAGGAACCAAAAAAACGGGCCCCCGTTTCCGGGGGGACCCATTTAAGCGCGACACCGGGGGTAGGAACCAAAAAACGGGGGTAGGAACCAAAAAAACGGGCCCCCGTTTCCGGGGGGACCCATTTAAGCGCGAAACCGGGGGTAGGAACCAAAAAACGGGGGTAGGAACCAAAAAAAAGGGCCCCCGTTTCCGGGGGGACCCATTTAAGCGCGACACCGGGGGTAGGAACCAAAAAACGGGGGTAGGAACCAAAAAAACGGGCCCCCGTTTCCGGGGGACCCATTCAAGCGTGACACCGGGGGTAGGAACCAAAAAACGGAGGTAGGAACCAAAAAAACGGGCCCCCGTTTCCGGGGGGACCCATTTAAGCGCGACACCGGGGGTAGGAACCAAAAAACGGGGGTAGGAACCAAAAAAACGGGCCCCCGTTTCCTGGGGGACCCATTTAAGCGCGACACCAGGGGTAGGAACCAAAAAACGGGGGTAGGAACCAAAAAAAACGGGCCCCCGTTTCCGGGGGGACCCATTTAAGCGCGACACCGGGGGTAGGAACCAAAAAACGGGGGTAGGAACCAAAAAAACGGGCCCCCGTTTTCCCGGGGGGACCCATTTAAGCGCGACACCAAGGGTAGGAACCAAAAACGGGGGTAGGAACCAAAAAAACGGGCCCCCGTTTCTGGTGGGACCCATTTAAGCGCGACACCGGGGGTAGGAACCAAAAAAAGGGGGTAGGAACCAAAAAAACGGGCCCCCGTTTCCTGGGGGACCCATTTAAGCGCGACACCAGGGGTAGGAACCAAAAACGGGGGTAGAAACCAAAAAAACGGGCCCCCGTTTCCGGGGGGACCCATTTAAGCGTGAAACCGGGGGTAGGAACCAAAAAACGGGTTAGGAACCAAAAAAAAGGACCCCCGTTTCCGGGGGGACCCATTAAGAGCGACACCGGGGTAGGAACCAAAAAACGGGTGTAGGAACCAAAAAAACGGGCCCCCGTTTCCTTGGGGACCCATTTAAGCGCGACACCGGGGGTAGGACCAAAAAACGGGGGTAGGAACCAAAAAAAACGGGTCCCCGTTTCCGGGGGGACCCATTTAAGAGCGACACCGGTGGTAGGAACCAAAAAACGGGTTAGGAACCAAAAAAACGGGCCCCCGTTTCCGGGGGGACCCATTTAAGCGCGACACCGGGGGTAGGAACCAAAAAACGGGGGTAGGAACCAAGAAAACGGGCCCCCGTTTCCTTGGGGACCCATTTAAGCGCGACACCGGGGGTAGGAACCAAAAAACGGGGGTAGGAACCAAAAAAACGGGCCCCCGTTTCCGGGGGGACCCATTTAAGCGCGACACCGGGGGTAGGAACCAAAAAAACGGGTTAGGAACCAAAAAAAAGGACCCCCGTTTCCGGGGGGACCCATTTAAGCGCGACACCGGGGGTAGGAACCAAAAAACGGGCGTAGGAACCAAAAAAACGGGCCCCGTTTCCTGGGGACCCATTTAAGCGTTTCACCGGGGGTAGGAACCAAAAAACGGAGGTAGGAACCAAAAAAAAGGGCCCAAGTTTCCGGAGGACCCATTTAAGCGCGACACGGGGGGTAGGAACCAAAAAACGGGGGTAGGAACCAAAAAAACGGGCCCCCGTTTCCAGGGGGGACCCATTTAAGCGCGACACCGGGGGTAGGAACCAAAAAACGGGGGTAGGACCCAAAAAAACGGGCCCCCGTTTCCGGGGGACCCATTTAAGCACGACACCGGGGGTAGGAACCAAAAAACGGGGGTCGGAACCAAAAAAACGGGCCCCCGTTTCCTGGGGGACCCATTTAAAGCGCGACACCGGGGGTAGGAACCAAAAAACGGGGGTAGGAACCAAAAAACGGGTCCCCGTTTCCGGGGGGACCCATTTAAGCGAGACACCGGGGTAGGAACCAAAAAACGGGGGTAGGAACCAAAAAAACGGGCCCCCGTTTCCGGGGGGACCCATTTAAGCGCGACACCGGGGGTAGGAACCAAAAAAACGGAGGTAGGAACCAAAAAAAAACGGGCCCCCGTTTCCGGGGGGACCCATTTAAGCGCGACACCGGGGGTAGGAACCAAAAAACGGGGGTAGGAACCAAAAAAAACGGGCCCCCGTTTCCGGGAGGACCCATTTAATCGCGACACCGGGGGTAGGAACCAAAAAACGGGGGTAGGAACCAAAAAAAACGGGCCCCCGTTTCCGGGGGGACCCATTTAAGCGCGACACCGGGGTAGGAACAAAAAACGGGGGTAGGAACCAAAAAAACGGGCCCCCGTTTCCGGGGGGACCCATTTAAGCGCGAAACCGGGGGTAGGAACCAAAAAACGGGGGTAGGAACCAAAAAAAAGGGCCCCCGTTTCCGGGGGGACCCATTTAAGCGCGACACCGGGGGTAGGAACCAAAAACGGGGGTAGGAACCAAAAAAACGGGCCCCCGTTTCCGGGGGACCCATTCAAGCGTGACACCGGGGGTAGGAACCAAAAAACGGAGGTAGGAACCAAAAAAACGGGCCCCCGTTTCCGGGGGGACCCATTTAAGCGCGACACCGGGGGTAGGAACCAAAAAACGGGGTAGGAACCAAAAAAACGGGCCCCCGTTTCCTGGGGGACCCATTTAAGCGCGACACCAGGGGTAGGAACCAAAAAACGGGGGTAGGAACCAAAAAAACGGGCCCCCGTTTCCGGGGGGACCCATTTAAGCGCGACACCGGGGGTAGGAACCAAAAAACGGGGGTAGGAACCAAAAAAACGGGCCCCCGTTTCCGGGGGACCCATTTAAGCGCGACACCAAGGGTAGGAACCAAAAAACGGGGGTAGGAACCAAAAAAACGGGCCCCCGTTTCTGGTGGGACCCATTTAAGCGCGACACCGGGGGTAGGAACCAAAAAACGGGGGTAGGAACCAAAAAAACGGGCCCCCGTTTCCGGGGGACCCATTTAAGCGCGACACCGGGGGTAGGAACCAAAAAACGGGGGTAGGAACCAAAAAAACGGGCCCCCGTTTCCGGGGGGACCCATTTAAGCGCGACACCGGGGGTAGGAACCAAAAAACGGGGTAGGAACCAAAAAAACGGGCCCCCGTTTCCGGGGGGAGTATTTAAGCGCGACACCGGGGGTAGGAACCAAAAAACGGGGGTAGGAACCAAAAAAAACGGGTCCCCGTTTCCTCCATTTAAGCGTGACACCGGGGGTAGGAACCAAAAAACGGGTTAGGAACCAAAAAAAAGGACCCCCGTTTCCGGGGGGACCCATTTAAGCGCGACACCGGGGGTAGGAACCAAAAAACGGGGGTAGGAACCAAAAAAAGGGGCCCCGTTTCCGGGGGGACCCATTTAAGCGAGACACCGGGGGTAGGAACCAAAAAACGTGGGTAGGAAGCAAAAAAACGGGCCCCCGTTTCCGGGGGGACCCACTTAAGCGCGACACCGGGGGTAGGAACCAAAAAACGGAGGTAGGAACCAAAAAAACGGGCCCCCGTTTCCGGGGGGACCCATTTAAGCGCGACACCGGGGGTAGGAACCAAAAAACGGGGGTAGGAACCAAAATAAACGGGGGTAGGAACCAAAAAAACGGGCCCCCGTTTCCGGGAGGACCCATTTAAACGCGACACCGGGGGTAGGAACCAAAAAACGGGGTAGGAACCAAAAAAACGGGCCCCCGTTTCCGGGGGACCCATTTAAGCGTGACACCGGTGGTAGGAACCAAAAAACGGGGTTAGGAACCAAAAAAACGGGCCCAGTTTCCGGGGGGACCCATTTAAGCGCGACACCGGGGGTAGGCACCAAAAAACGGGGGTAGGAACCAAAAAAACGGGTCCCCGTTTCCGGGGGGACCCATTTAAGCGTGACACCGGGGTAGGAAACAAAAAACGGATTAGGAACCAAAAAAAAGGACCACCGTTTCCGGGGGGACCCATTTAAGCGCGACATCGGGGGTAGGAACCAAAAAACGGGGGTAGGAACCAAAAAAACGGGCCCCGTTTCCTGGGGGACCCATTTAAGCGCGACACCGGGGGTAGGAACCAAAAAACGGGGGTAGGAACCAAAAAAACGGGCCCCCGTTTCCGGGGGGACCCGTTTAAGCGCGACACCGGGGGTAGGAACCAAAAAACGGGCCCCCGTTTCCGGGCGGACCCATTTAAGCGCGAGACCGGGGGTAGGAACCAAAAAACGGGGGTAGGAACCAAAAAAAACGGGCCCCCGTTTCCTGGGGGACCCATTTAAGCGCGACACCGGGGGTAGGAACCAAAAAACGGGGGTAGGAACCAAAAAAACGGGCCCCCGTTTCCGGGAGGACCCATTTAATCGCGACACCGGGGGTAGGAACAAAAAATCGGGGGTAGGAACCAAAAAAAAGGGCCCCCGTTTCCGGGGGGACCCATTTAAGCGCGACACCGGGGTAGGAACCAAAAACGGGGGTAGGAACCAAAAAAACGGTCCCCCATTTCCGGGAGGACGCATTTAAGCGCGACACCGGGGGTAGGAACAAAAAACGGGGTAGGTACCAAAAAACGGGCCCCCGTTTCCGGGGGGACCCATTTAAGCGCGACACCGGGGGTAGGAACCAAAAAACGGGGGTAGGAACCAAAAAAACGGGCCCCCGTTTCCGGGGGGACCCATTTAAGCGCGACACCAGGGTAGGAACCAAAAAACGGGGGTAGGTACCAAAAAAACGGGCCCCCGTTTCCGGGGGGACCCATTTAAGAGCGACACCGGGGGTAGGAACCAAAAAACGGAGTTAGGAACCAAAAAAAAGGGCCCAAGTTTCCGGGAGGACCCATTTAAGCGCGACACCGGGGGTAGGAACCAAAAAACGGGGTAGGAACCAAAAAAACGGGCCCCCGTTTCCGGGGGACCCATTTAAGCGCGAAACCGGGGGTAGGAACCAAAAAACGGGGGTAGGAACCAAAAAAAAGGGCCCCCGTTTCCGGGGGGACCCATTTAAGCGCGACACCGGTGGTAGGAACCAAAAAATGGGGGTAGGAACCAAAAAAACGGGCCCCCGTTTCCGGGGGACCCATTTAAGCGTGACAGCGGGGGTAGGAACCAAAAAACGGAGGTAGGAACCAAAAAAACGGGCCCCCGTTTCCGGGGGGAGCCATTTAAGCGCGACACCGGGGGTAGGAACCAAAAAACGGGGGTAGGAACCAAAAAAACGGGCCCCCGTTTCCGGGGGGACCCATTTAAGCGCGACACCGTTGGTAGGAACCAAAAAAAGGGGTTAGGAACCAAAAAAAAGGGCCCCAGTTTCCGGGGGGACCCATTTTAGCGCGACACCGGGGGTACGAACCAAAAAACGGGGGTAGGAACCAAAAAAACGGGCCCCCGTTTCCGGGGGGACCCATTTAAGCGCGACACCGGGGGTAGGAACCAAAAAACGGGGGTAGGAACCAAAAAAACGGGCCCCCGTTTCCGGGGGACCCATTTAAGCGCGACACCGGGGGTAGGAACCAAAAAACGGGGGTAGGAACCAAAAAAACGGGCCCCCGTTTCCGGGGGACCCATTTAAGCGCGACACCGGGGGTAGGAACCAAAAAACGGGGTTAGAAACCAAAAAAAAGGACCCCCGTTACCGGGGGGACCCATTTAAGCGCGACACCGGGGGTAAGAAACAAAAAACGGGGTAGGAACCAAAAAAACGGGCCCCCGTTTCCGGGGGGACCCATTTAAGCGCGACACCGGGGGTAGGAACCAAAAAACGGGGGTAGGAACCAAAAAAACGGGTCCCCGTTTCCGGGGGGACCCATTTAAGCGAGACACCGGGGGTAGGAACCAAAAAACGGGGGTAGGAACCAAAAAAACGGGCCCCCGTTTCCGGGGGACCCACTTAAGCGCGACACCGGGGGTAGGAACCAAAAAACGGAGGTAGGAACCAAAAAAACGGGCCCCCATTTCCGGGGGGACCCATTTAAGCGCGACACCGGGGGTAGGAACCAAAAACGGGGGTAGGAACCAAAAAACGGGCCCCGTTTCGGGGGACCCATTTAAGCGCGAACCGGGGTAGGAACCAAAAAACGGGGGTAGGAACAAAAAAAAACTGGCCCCCGTTTCCGGGGGGACCCATTTAAGCGTGACACCGGCGGTAGGAACCAAAAATGCGGGTAGGAACCAAAAAAACGGGCCCTATTTTCCAGGGGGACCCATTTAAGCGTGACACCGGGGGTAGGAACCAAAAACGGGGGTAGGAACCAAGAAAACGCGCCCCCGTTTCCGGGGGGACCGATTTAAGCGCGCCACGAGGGGTAGGAACCAAAAAACAGGGGTAGGAACAAAAAAAACAGGCCCCCCTTTCCGGTGGGACCCATTTAAGCGCGGCACCGTGGGTAGGAACCAAAAAACGGGGGTAGGAACCAAAAAAACGGGTCCCCGTTTCCTGGGGGACCCATTTAAGCGCGACACCAGGGGTAGGAACCAAAAACGGGGGTAGGAACCAAAAAAACGGGCCCCGTTCCGGGGGGACCCATTTAAGCGCGACACCGGGGGTAGGAACCAAAAAACAGGGGTAGGAACCAAAAAAACGGGCCCCCGTTTTCGGGGGGAACCCATTTAAGCGCGACACCGGGGGTAGGAACCAAAAAACGGAGGTAGTAATCCAAAAAAGGGGCCCCAGTTTCCGGGGGGACCCATTTAAGAGCGGCACCGTGGGTAGGAACCAAAAAACGGGGGTAGGAACCAAAAATCGGGCCCCCGTTTCCGGGGGGACCCATTTAAGCTCGGCACCGGGGGTAGGAAACAAAAAACGGGGGTAGGAACCAAAAAAACGGGCCCCCGTTTCCGGGGACACCCATTTAAGCAGGACACCGGGGATAGGAACCAAAAAATGCGGGTAGGAACCAAAAAAACTGGCCCCCGTTTCCGGGGGGACCCATTTAAGCGCAACACCGGGGGTAGGAACCAAAAATGCGGGTAGGAACCAAAAAACGGGCCCCCGTTTCCGGGGGGACCCATTTAAGCGCGACACCGGGGGTAGGAACCAAAAAACGGGGGTAGGAACCAAAAAAACGGGCCCCCGTTTTCGGGGGGACCCATTTAAGCGCGACACTGGGGGTAGGAACCAAAAAACGGGGGTAGGAACCAAAAAACTGGCCCCGTTTCCGGGGGGACCCATTTAAGCGTGACACCGGGGGTAGGAACCAAAAAATGCGGGTAGGAACCAAAAAAACGGGCCCCCGTTTCCAGGGGGACCCATTTAAGCGTGACACCGGGGGGTAGGAACCAAAAAACAGGGGTAGGAACCAAAAAACCGTGCCCCTTTTCCTGTGGGACCCATTTAAGCGCACACTGGGGGTAGGAACCAAAAACCGGGCTCCCGTTTCCGGAGAGACCCATTTAAGCGCGGAACCGAGGGTAGGAACCAAAAAACGGGGGTAGGAACCAAAAAACGGGCCCCCGTTTCCGGGGGGACCCATTCAAGCGTGACACCGGGGGTAGGAACCAAAAACGGGGGTATTAACCAGAAAAACGGGCCCCCGTTTCCGGGGGAACCCATTTAAGAGCGGCACCGTGGGTAGGAACCAAAAAATGGGGGTAGGAACCAAAAAAACGGGCCCCTGTTTCCGGGGGACCCATTTAAGCGCGACACCGGGGGTAGGAACCAAAAAACGGGGGTAGGAAGCAAAAAAACGGGCCCCCGTTTCCGGGGGGACCCATTTAAGCGCGACACCGGGGGTAGGAACCAAAAAACAGGGGTAGGAACCAAAAAAACGGGCCCCCGTTTCCGGGGGGACCCATTTAAGCGCGACACCGGGGGTAGGAACCAAAAAACGGGGGTAGGAACCAAAAAAACGGGCCCCCGTTTCCGGGGGGACCCATTAAAGCGCGACACCGGGGGTAGGAACCAAAAAACGGGGGTAGGAACCAAAAAAACAGGCCCCCATTTCCGGGGGGACCCATTTAAGCGCCACACCGGGGGTAGGAACCAAAAAACGGGGGTAGGAACCAAAAAAAAGGACCCCCGTTTCCGGGGGGACCCATTTAAGCGCGACACCGGGGGTAGGAACCAAAAAACGGGGGTAGGAACCAAAAAAACTGGCCCCCGTTTCCGGGGGGACCCATTTAAGCGCGACACCGGGGGTAGGAACCAAAAAACGGGGGTAGGAACCAAAAAAACGGGCCCCCGTTTCCGGGGGGACCCATTTAAGCGCGACACCGGGGGTAGGAACCAAAAAACAGGGTTAGGAACCAAAAAAACGGGCCCCCGTTTCCGTGGGACCCATTTAAGCGCGACACCGGGGGTAGGAACCAAAAAACGGGCCCCTGTTTCCGGGGGGACCCATTTAAGCGCGACACCGGGGGTAGGAACCAAAAAACGGGGGTAGGAACCAAAAAAACGGGCCCCCGTTTCCGGGGGACCCATTTAAGCGCGACACCGGTGGTAGGAACCAAAAAACGGGGTTAGGAACCAAAAAAACGGGCCCCCGTTTCCGGGGGGAACCATTTAAGCGCGACACCGGGGGTAGGTACCAAAAAACGGGGGTAGGAACCAAAAAAACGGGTCCCCGTTTCCGGGGGGACCCATTTAAGCGTGACACCGGGGGTAGGAACCAAAAAACGGGTTAGGAACCAAAAAAAAAGGACCACCGTTTCCGGGGGGACCCATTTAAGCGCGACACCGGGTGTAGGAACCAAAAAACGGGGGTAGGAACCAAAAAAACGGGCCCCCGTTTCCTGGGGGACCCATTTAAGCGCGACACCGGGGGTAGGAACCAAAAAACGGGGGTAGGAACCAAAAAAACGGGCCCCCGTTTCCGGGGGGACCCATTTAAACGCGACACCGGGGGTAGGAACCAAAAAACGGGCCCCCGTTTCCGGGGGGACCCATTTAAGCGCGACACCGGGGGTAGGAACCAAAAAACGGGGGTAGGAACCAAAAAAAACGGGCCCCCGTTTCCGGGGGGACCCATTTAAGCGCGAAACCGGGGGTAGGAACCAAAAAACGGGGGTAGGAACAAAAAAAACTGGCCCCCGTTTCCGGGGGGACCCATTTAAGCGTGACACCGGGGGTAGGAACCAAAAAATGCGGGTAGGAACCAAAAAAACGGGCCCTATTTTCCAGGGGGACCCATTTAAGCGTGACACCGGGGGTAGGAACCAAAAAACGGGGGTAGGAACCAAGAAAACGCGCCCCCGTTTCCGGGGGACCGATTTAAGCGCGCCACGAGGGGTAGGAACCAAAAAACAGGGGTAGGAACAAAAAAAACAGGCCCCCCTTTCCGGTGGGACCCATTTAAGCGCGGCACCGTGGGTAGGAACCAAAAAACGGGGGTAGGAACCAAAAAAACGGGTCCCCGTTTCCTGGGGGACCCATTTAAGCGCGACACCAGGGGTAGGAACCAAAAAACGGGGGTAGGAACCAAAAAAACGGGCCCCCGTTTCCGGGGGGACCCATTTAAGCGCGACACCGGGGGTAGGAACCAAAAAACAGGGGTAGGAACCAAAAAAACGGGCCCCCGTTTTCGGGGGGACCCATTTAAGCGCGACACCGGGGGTAGGAACCAAAAAACGGAGGTAGTAATCCAAAAAAGGGGCCCCAGTTTCCGGGGGGACCCATTTAAGAGCGGCACCGTGGGTAGGAACCAAAAAACGGGGGTAGGAACCAAAAATCGGGCCCCCGTTTCCGGGGGGACCCATTTAAGCTCGGCACCGGGGGTAGGAAACAAAAAACGGGGGTAGGAACCAAAAAAACGGGCCCCCGTTTCCGGGGACACCCATTTAAGCAGGACACCGGGGATAGGAACCAAAAAATGCGGGTAGGAACCAAAAAAACTGGCCCCCGTTTCCGGGGGGACCCATTTAAGCGCAACACCGGGGGTAGGAACCAAAAAATGCGGGTAGGAACCAAAAAAACGGGCCCCCGTTTCCGGGGGGACCCATTTAAGCGCGACACCGGGGGTAGGAACCAAAAAACGGGGGTAGGAACCAAAAAAACGGGCCCCCGTTTTCGGGGGGACCCATTTAAGCGCGACACTGGGGGTAGGAACCAAAAAACGGGGGTAGGAACCAAAAAAACTGGCCCCCGTTTCCGGGGGGACCCATTTAAGCGTGACACCGGGGGTAGGAACCAAAAAATGCGGGTAGGAACCAAAAAAACGGGCCCCCGTTTCCAGGGGGACCCATTTAAGCGTGACACCGGGGGGTAGGAACCAAAAAACAGGGGTAGGAACCAAAAAACCGTGCCCCCTTTTCCTGTGGGACCCATTTAAGCGCACACTGGGGGTAGGAACCAAAAACCGGGCTCCCGTTTCCGGAGAGACCCATTTAAGCGCGGAACCGAGGGTAGGAACCAAAAAACGGGGGTAGGAACCAAAAAAACGGGCCCCCGTTTCCGGGGGGACCCATTCAAGCGTGACACCGGGGGTAGGAACCAAAAAACGGGGGTATTAACCAGAAAAACGGGCCCCCGTTTCCGGGGGAACCCATTTAAGAGCGGCACCGTGGGTAGGAACCAAAAAACGGGGGTAGGAACCAAAAAAACGGGCCCCTGTTTCCGGGGGGACCCATTTAAGCGCGACACCGGGGGTAGGAACCAAAAAACGGGGGTAGGAAGCAAAAAAACGGGCCCCCGTTTCCGGGGGGACCCATTTAAGCGCGACACCGGGGGTAGGAACCAAAAAACAGGGGTAGGAACCAAAAAAACGGGCCCCCGTTTCCGGGGGGACCCATTTAAGCGCGACACCGGGGGTAGGAACCAAAAAACGGGGGTAGGAACCAAAAAAACGGGCCCCCGTTTCCGGGGGGACCCATTTAAGCGCGACACCGGGGGTAGGAACCAAAAAACGGGGGTAGGAACCAAAAAAACAGGCCCCCATTTCCGGGGGGACCCATTTAAGCGCCACACCGGGGGTAGGAACCAAAAAACGGGGGTAGGAACCAAAAAAAAGGACCCCCGTTTCCGGGGGGACCCATTTAAGCGCGACACCGGGGGTAGGAACCAAAAAACGGGGGTAGGAACCAAAAAAACGGGCCCCCGTTTCCGGGGGGACCCATTTAAGCGCGACACCGGGGGTAGGAACCAAAAAACGGGGGTAGGAACCAAAAAAACGGGCCCCCGTTTCCGGGGGGACCCATTTAAGCGCGACACCGGGGGTAGGAACCAAAAAACAGGGTTAGGAACCAAAAAAACGGGCCCCCGTTTCCGTGGGACCCATTTAAGCGCGACACCGGGGGTAGGAACCAAAAAACGGGCCCCTGTTTCCGGGGGGACCCATTTAAGCGCGACACCGGGGGTAGGAACCAAAAAACGGGGGTAGGAACCAAAAAAACGGGCCCCCGTTTCCGGGGGACCCATTTAAGCGCGACACCGGTGGTAGGAACCAAAAAACGGGGTTAGGAACCAAAAAAACGGGCCCCCGTTTCCGGGGGGAACCATTTAAGCGCGACACCGGGGGTAGGAACCAAAAAACGGGGGTAGGAACCAAAAAAACGGGTCCCCGTTTCCGGGGGGACCCATTTAAGCGTGACACCGGGGGTAGGAACCAAAAAACGGGTTAGGAACCAAAAAAAAAGGACCACCGTTTCCGGGGGGACCCATTTAAGCGCGACACCGGGTGTAGGAACCAAAAAACGGGGTAGGAACCAAAAAAAACGGGCCCCCGTTTCCTGGGGGACCCATTTAAGCGCGACACCGGGGGTAGGAACCAAAAAACGGGGGTAGGAACCAAAAAAACGGGCCCCCGTTTCCGGGGGGACCCATTTAAACGCGACACCGGGGGTAGGAACCAAAAAACGGGCCCCCGTTTCCGGGGGGACCCATTTAAGCGCGACACCGGGGTAGGAACCAAAAAACGGGGGTAGGAACCAAAAAAACGGGCCCCGTTTCCTGGGGGACCCATTTAAGCGCGACACCGGGGTAGGAACCAAAAAACGGGGGTAGGAACAAAAAAAACGGGCCCCCGTTTCCGGGGGGACCCATTTAAGCACGACACCGGGGGTAGGAACCAAAAAACGGGGGTAGGAACCAAAAAAACGGGCCCCCGTTTCCGGGAGGACCCATTTAAGCGCGACACCGGGGGTAGGAACCAAAAAACGGGGGTAGGAACCAAAAAAACGGGCCCCCGTTTCCGGGGGGACCCATTTAAGCGCGACACCGAGGGTAGGAACCAAAAAACGGGGGTAGGAACCAAAAAAACGGGCCCCCGTTTCCGGGGGGACCCATTTAAGCGCGACACCGGGGGTAGGAAGAAAAAACGGGGTTAGGTACCAAAAAAACGGGCCCCCGTTTCCGGGGGGACCCATTTAAGCGCGACACCGGGGGTAGGAACCAAAAAACGGGGGTAGGAACCAAAAAAACGGGCCCCCGTTTCCGGGGGGACCCATTTAAGTGCGACACCGGGGGTAGGAACCAAAAAACGGAGTTAGGAACCAAAAAAAAGGGCCCAAGTTTCCGGGAGGACCCATTTAAGCGCGACACCGGGGGTAGGAACCAAAAAACGGGGGTAGGAACCAAAAAAACGGGCCCCCGTTTTCGGGGGGACCCATTTAAGCGCGACACTGGGGGTAGGAACCAAAAAACGGGGGTAGGAACCAAAAAAACTGGCCCCCGTTTCCGGGGGGACCCATTTAAGCGTGACACCGGGGGTAGGAACCAAAAAATGCGGGTAGGAACCAAAAAAAACGGGCCCCCGTTTCCAGGGGGACCCATTTAAGCGTGACACCGGGGGGTAGGAACCAAAAAACAGGGGTAGGAACCAAAAAACCGTGCCCCCTTTTCCTGTGGGACCCATTTAAGCGCACACTGGGGGTAGGAACCAAAAACCGGGCTCCCGTTTCCGGAGAGACCCATTTAAGCGCGGAACCGAGGGTAGGAACCAAAAAACGGGGGTAGGAACCAAAAAAACGGGCCCCCGTTTCCGGGGGGACCCATTCAAGCGTGACACCGGGGGTAGGAACCAAAAAACGGGGGTATTAACCAGAAAAACGGGCCCCCGTTTCCGGGGGAACCCATTTAAGAGCGGCACCGTGGGTAGGAACCAAAAAATGGGGGTAGGAACCAAAAAACGGGCCCCTGTTTCGGGGGGACCCATTTAAGCGCGACACCGGGGGTAGGAACCAAAAAACGGGGGTAGGAAGCAAAAAAACGGGCCCCCGTTTCCGGGGGACCCATTTAAGCGCGACACCGGGGGTAGGAACCAAAAAACAGGGGTAGGAACCAAAAAAACGGGCCCCCGTTTCCGGGGGGACCCATTTAAGCGCGACACCGGGGGTAGGAACCAAAAAACGGGGGTAGGAACCAAAAAAACGGGCCCCCGTTTCCGGGGGGACCCATTTAAGCGCGACACCGGGGGTAGGAACCAAAAAACGGGGGTAGGAACCAAAAAAACAGGCCCCCATTTCCGGGGGACCCATTTAAGCGCCACACCGGGGTAGGAACCAAAAAAACGGGGTAGGAACCAAAAAAAAGGACCCCCGTTTCCGGGGGGACCCATTTAAGCGCGACACCGGGGGTAGGAACCAAAAAACGGGGGTAGGAACCAAAAAAACTGGCCCCCCGTTTCCGGGGGGACCCATTTAAGCGCGACACCGGGGGTAGGAACCAAAAAACGGGGGTAGGAACCAAAAAAACGGGCCCCCGTTTCCGGGGGGACCCATTTAAGCGCGACACCGGGGGTAGGAACCAAAAAACAGGGTTAGGAACCAAAAAAACGGGCCCCCGTTTCCGTGGGACCCATTTAAGCGCGACACCGGGGGTAGGAACCAAAAAACGGGCCCCTGTTTCCGGGGGGACCCATTTAAGCGCGACACCGGGGGTAGGAACCAAAAAACGGGGGTAGGAACCAAAAAAACGGGCCCCCGTTTCCGGGGGACCCATTTAAGCGCGACACCGGTGGTAGGAACCAAAAAACGGGTTAGGAACCAAAAAAACGGGCCCCCGTTTCCGGGGGGAACCATTTAAGCGCGACACCGGGGGTAGGTACCAAAAAACGGGGGTAGGAACCAAAAAAAACGGGTCCCCGTTTCCGGGGGGACCCATTTAAGCGTGACACCGGGGGTAGGAACCAAAAAACGGGTTAGGAACCAAAAAAAAAGGACCACCGTTTCCGGGGGGACCCATTTAAGCGCGACACCGGGTGTAGGAACCAAAAAACGGGGGTAGGAACCAAAAAAACGGGCCCCCGTTTCCTGGGGGACCCATTTAAGCGCGACACCGGGGGTAGGAACCAAAAAACGGGGGTAGGAACCAAAAAAACGGGCCCCCGTTTCCGGGGGGACCCATTTAAACGCGACACCGGGGGTAGGAACCAAAAAAACGGGCCCCCGTTTCCGGGGGGACCCATTTAAGCGCGACACCGGGGGTAGGAACCAAAAAACGGGGGTAGGAACCAAAAAAACGGGCCCCCGTTTCCGGGGGGACCCATTTAAGCGCGAAACCGGGGGTAGGAACCAAAAAACGGGGGTAGGAACAAAAAAAACTGGCCCCCGTTTCCGGGGGGACCCATTTAAGCGTGACACCGGGGGTAGGAACCAAAAAATGCGGGTAGGAACCAAAAAAACGGGCCCTATTTTCCAGGGGGACCCATTTAAGCGTGACACCGGGGGTAGGAACCAAAAAACGGGGGTAGGAACCAAGAAAACGCGCCCCCGTTTCCGGGGGGGACCGATTTAAGCGCGCCACGAGGGTAGGAACCAAAAAACAGGGGTAGGAACAAAAAAAACAGGCCCCCCTTTCCGGTGGGACCCATTTAAGCGCGGCACCGTGGGTAGGAACCAAAAAACGGGGTAGGAACCAAAAAAACGGGGTCCCCGTTTCCTGGGGGACCCATTTAAGCGCGACACCAGGGGTAGGAACCAAAAAACGGGGGTAGGAACCAAAAAAACGGGCCCCCGTTTCCGGGGGGACCCATTTAAGCGCGACACCGGGGGTAGGAACCAAAAAACAGGGGTAGGAACCAAAAAAACGGGCCCCCGTTTTCGGGGGGACCGATTTAAGCGCGACACCGGGGGTAGGAACCAAAAAACGGAGGTAGTAATCCAAAAAAGGGGCCCCAGTTTCCGGGGGGACCCATTTAAGAGCGGCACCGTGGGTAGGAACCAAAAAACGGGGGTAGGAACCAAAAATCGGGCCCCCGTTTCCGGGGGGGACCCATTTAAGCTCGGCACCGGGGGTAGGAAACAAAAAACGGGGGTAGGAACCAAAAAAACGGGCCCCCGTTTCCGGGGACACCCATTTAAGCAGGACACCGGGGATAGGAACCAAAAAATGCGGGTAGGAACCAAAAAAACTGGCCCCCGTTTCCGGGGGGACCCATTTAAGCGCAACACCGGGGGTAGGAACCAAAAATGCGGGTAGGAACCAAAAAAACGGCCCCCGTTTCCGGGGGGACCCATTTAAGCGCGACACCGGGGTAGGAACCAAAAAACGGGGGTAGGAACCAAAAAAACGGGCCCCCGTTTTCGGGGGGACCCATTTAAGCGCGACACTGGGGGTAGGAACCAAAAAACGGGGGTAGGAACCAAAAAAACTGGCCCCCGTTTCCGGGGGGACCCATTTAAGCGTGACACCGGGGTAGGAACCAAAAAATGCGGGTAGGAACCAAAAAAACGGGCCCCCGTTTCCAGGGGGACCCATTTAAGCGTGACACCGGGGGGTAGGAACCAAAAAACAGGGGTAGGAACCAAAAAACCGTGCCCCCTTTTCCTGTGGGACCCATTTAAGCGCACACTGGGGGTAGGAACCAAAAACCGGGCTCCCGTTTCCGGAGAGACCCATTTAAGCGCGGAACCGAGGGTAGGAACCAAAAAACGGGGGTAGGAACCAAAAAAAACGGGCCCCCGTTTCCGGGGGGACCCATTCAAGCGTGACACCGGGGGTAGGAACCAAAAAACGGGGGTATTAACCAGAAAAACGGGCCCCCGTTTCCGGGGGAACCCATTTAAGAGCGGCACCGTGGGTAGGAACCAAAAAACGGGGGTAGGAACCAAAAAAACGGGCCCCTGTTTCCGGGGGGACCCATTTAAGCGCGACACCGGGGGTAGGAACCAAAAAACGGGGGTAGGAAGCAAAAAAACGGGCCCCCGTTTCCGGGGGGACCCATTTAAGCGCGACACCGGGGGTAGGAACCAAAAAACAGGGGTAGGAACCAAAAAAAACGGGCCCCCGTTTCCGGGGGGACCCATTTAAGCGCGACACCGGGGGTAGGAACCAAAAAACGGGGGTAGGAACCAAAAAAACGGGCCCCCGTTTCCGGGGGGACCCATTTAAGCGCGACACCGGGGGTAGGAACCAAAAAACGGGGGTAGGAACCAAAAAAACAGGCCCCCATTTCCGGGGGGACCCATTTAAGCGCCACACCGGGGGTAGGAACCAAAAAACGGGGGTAGGAACCAAAAAAAAGGACCCCCGTTTCCGGGGGGACCCATTTAAGCGCGACACCGGGGGTAGGAACCAAAAAACGGGGGTAGGAACCAAAAAAACGGGCCCCCGTTTCCGGGGGGACCCATTTAAGCGCGACACCGGGGGTAGGAACCAAAAAACGGGGGTAGGAACCAAAAAAACGGGCCCCCGTTTCCGGGGGGACCCATTTAAGCGCGACACCGGGGGTAGGAACCAAAAAACAGGGTTAGGAACCAAAAAAACGGGCCCCCGTTTCCGTGGGACCCATTTAAGCGCGACACCGGGGGTAGGAACCAAAAAACGGGCCCCTGTTTCCGGGGGGACCCATTTAAGCGCGACACCGGGGGTAGGAACCAAAAAACGGGGGTAGGAACCAAAAAAACGGGCCCCCGTTTCCGGGGGACCCATTTAAGCGCGACACCGGTGGTAGGAACCAAAAAACGGGGTTAGGAACCAAAAAAACGGGCCCCCGTTTCCGGGGGGAACCATTTAAGCGCGACACCGGGGGTAGGAACCAAAAAACGGGGGTAGGAACCAAAAAAACGGGTCCCCGTTTCCGGGGGGACCCATTTAAGCGTGACACCGGGGGTAGGAACCAAAAAACGGGTTAGGAACCAAAAAAAAAGGACCACCGTTTCCGGGGGGACCCATTTAAGCGCGACACCGGGTGTAGGAACCAAAAAACGGGGGTAGGAACCAAAAAAACGGGCCCCCGTTTCCTGGGGGACCCATTTAAGCGCGACACCGGGGGTAGGAACCAAAAAACGGGGGTAGGAACCAAAAAAACGGGCCCCCGTTTCCGGGGGGACCCATTTAAACGCGACACCGGGGGTAGGAACCAAAAAACGGGCCCCCGTTTCCGGGGGGACCCATTTAAGCGCGACACCGGGGGTAGGAACCAAAAAACGGGGGTAGGAACCAAAAAAACGGGCCCCCGTTTCCTGGGGGACCCATTTAAGCGCGACACCGGGGTAGGAACCAAAAAACGGGGGTAGGAACAAAAAAAACGGGCCCCCGTTTCCGGGGGGACCCATTTAAGCACGACACCGGGGGTAGGAACCAAAAAACGGGGGTAGGAACCAAAAAAACGGGCCCCCGTTTCCGGGAGGACCCATTTAAGCGCGACACCGGGGGTAGGAACCAAAAAACGGGGGTAGGAACCAAAAAAACGGGCCCCCGTTTCCGGGGGGACCCATTTAAGCGCGACACCGAGGGTAGGAACCAAAAAACGGGGGTAGGAACCAAAAAAACGGGCCCCCGTTTCCGGGGGGACCCATTTAAGCGCGACACCGGGGGTAGGAAGAAAAAACGGGGTTAGGTACCAAAAAAACGGGCCCCCGTTTCCGGGGGGACCCATTTAAGCGCGACACCGGGGGTAGGAACCAAAAAACGGGGGTAGGAACCAAAAAAACGGGCCCCCGTTTCCGGGGGGACCCATTTAAGTGCGACACCGGGGGTAGGAACCAAAAAACGGAGTTAGGAACCAAAAAAAAGGGCCCAAGTTTCCGGGAGGACCCATTTAAGCGCGACACCGGGGTAGGAACCAAAAAATGGGGGTAGGAACCAAAAAAACGGGCCCCCGTTTCCGGGGGACCCATTTAAGCGCGAAACCGGGGGTAGGAACCAAAAAACGGGGGTAGGAACCAAAAAAAAGGGCCCCCGTTTCCGGGGGGACCCATTTAAGCGCGACACCGGGGGTAGGAACCAAAAAACGGGGGTAGGAACCAATTAAACGCGCCCCCGTTTCCGGGGGGACCCATTTAAACAGGTCACGAGGGGTAGGAACCAAAAAACAGGGGTAGGAACGAAAAAAACAGGCCCCAGTTTCCGGTGGGACCCATTTAAGCGCGACACCGGGGGTAGGAACCAAAAAATGCGGGTAGGAACCAAAAAAACGGGCCCCCGTTTCCGGGGGACCCATTTAAGCGCGACACCGGGGGTAGGAACCAAAAAACGGGGGTAGGAACCAAAAAAACGGGCCCCCGTTTTCGGGGGGACCCATTTAAGCGCGACACCGGGGGTAGGAACCAAAAAACGGGGGTAGGAACCAAAAAAACTGGCCCCCGTTTCCGGGGGGACACATTTAAGCGTGACACCGGGGGTAGGAACCAAAAAATGCGGGTAGGAACCAAGAAAACGGGCCCCCGTTTCCGGGGGGACCCATTCAAGCGTGACACGGAGGGTAGGAACCAAAAAACGGAGGTAGGAATAAAAAAAAACGGGACTCCGTTTCCGGGGGGACCCATTTAAGCGCGGCACCGGGGGTAGGAACCAAAAAACGGGGTAGGAACCAAAAAAACGGGCCCCCGTTTCCGGGGAGACCCATTTAAGCGCGGAACCGAGGGTAGGAACCAAAAAACGGGGTAGGAACCAAAAAAACGGGCCCCCGTTTCCGGGGGGACCCATTCAAGCATGACACCGGGGTAGGAACCAAAAAACGGGGGTAGGAACCAGAAAAACGGGCCCCGTTTCCGGGGGGACCCATTTAAGCGCGACACCGAGGGTAGGAACCAAAAAACGGAGGTAGTAATCCAAAAACGGGCCCCCTTTCCGGGGGGACCCATTTAAGCGCGACACCGGGGGAGGAACCAAAAAACGGGGGTAGGAACAAAAAAAACGGGCCCCCGTTTCCGGGGGGACCCATTTAAGCGCGACACCGGGGGTAGGAACCAAAAAAGGGGGGTAGGAACCAAAAAAACTGGCCCCCGTTTCCGGGGGGACCCATTTAAGCGCGACACCGGGGGTAGGAACCAAAAAATGCGGGTAGGAACCAAAAAAACGGGCCCCTGTTTCCGGGGGGACCCATTTAAGCGTGACACCGGGGGTAGGAACCAAAAAACGGGGGTAGGAACCAAAAAAACGGGCCCCCGTTTTCGGGGGGACCCATTTAAGCGCGACACCGGGGGTAGGAACCAAAAAACGGGGGTAGGAACAAAAAAAACTGGCCCCCGTTTCCGGGGGGACCCATTTAAGCGTGACACCGGGGGTAGGAACCAAAAAATGCGGGTAGGAACCAAAAAAACGGGCCCTATTTTCCAGGGGGACCCATTTAAGCGTGACACCGGGGGTAGGAACCAAAAAACGGGGGTAGGAACCAAGAAAACGCGCCCCCGTTTCCGGGGGGACCGATTTAAGCGCGCCACGAGGGGTAGGAACCAAAAAACAGGGGTAGGAACAAAAAAAACAGGCCCCCCTTTCCGGTGGGACCCATTTAAGCGCGGCACCGTGGGTAGGAACCAAAAAACGGGGGTAGGAACCAAAAAAACGGGCCCCCGTTTTCGGGGGGACCCATTTAAGCGCGACACTGGGGGTAGGAACCAAAAAACGGGGGTAGGAACCAAAAAAACTGGCCCCCGTTTCCGGGGGGACCCATTTAAGCGTGACACCGGGGGTAGGAACCAAAAAATGCGGGTAGGAACCAAAAAAACGGGCCCCCGTTTCCAGGGGGACCCATTTAAGCGTGACACCGGGGGTAGGAACCAAAAAACGCGGGTAGGAACCAAGAAAACGGGCCCCCGTTTCCGGGGGGACCCATTTAAGCGCGACACCGGGGGTAGGAACCAAAAAACGGAGGTAGGAATAAAAAAAAAGGGACTCCGTTTCCTGGGGGAACCATTTAAGCGCGGCACCGGGGGTAGGAACCAAAAAACGGGGGTAGGAACCAAAAAAACGGGCCCAAGTTTCCGGGAGGACCCATTTAAGCGCGACACGGGGGGTAGGAACCAAAAAACGGGGTAGGAACCAAAAAAACGGGCCCCCGTTTCCGGGGGGACCCATTTAAGCGCGAAACCGGGGGTAGGAACCAAAAAACGGGGGTAGGAACCAAAAAAAATGGGCCCCCGTTTCCTGGGGACCCATTTAAGCGTTTCACCGGGGGTAGGAACCAAAAAACGGAGTTAGGAACCAAAAAAAAGGGCCCAAGTTTCCGGAGGACCCATTTAAGCGCGACACCGGGGGTAGGAACCAAAAAATGGGGGTAGGAACCAAAAAAAACGGGCCCCCGTTTCCGGGGGACCCATTTAAGCGCGAAACCGGGGGTAGGAACCAAAAAACGGGGGTAGGAACCAAGAAAACGCGCCCCCGTTTCCGGGGGGACCCATTTAAACAGGTCACGAGGGGTAGGAACCAAAAAACAGGGGTAGGAACGAAAAAAACAGGCCCCAGTTTCCGGTGGGACCCCATTTAAGCGCGACAACGGGGGTAGGAACCAAAAAATGCGGGTAGGAACCAAAAAAACGGGCCCCCGTTTCCGGGGGGACCCATTTAAGCGCGACACCGGGGGTAGGAACCAAAAAACGGGGGTAGGAACCAAAAAAACGGGCCCCCGTTTTCGGGGGACCCATTTAAGCGCGACACCGGGGGTAGGAACCAAAAAACGGGGGTAGGAACCAAAAAAACTGGCCCCCGTTTCCGGGGGACCCATTTAAGCGTGACACCGGGGGTAGGAACCAAAAAATGCGGGTAGGAACCAAAAAAAACGGGCCCCCGTTTCCCCCCCAGGGGGACCCATTTAAGCGTGACACCGGGGGTAGGAAGCAAAAAACGCGAGTAGGAACCAAGAAAACGGGCCCCCGTTTCCGGGGGGACCCATTCAAGCGTGACACGGAGGGTAGGAACCAAAAAACGGAGGTAGGAATAAAAAAAACGGGACTCCGTTTCCGGGGGGACCCATTTAAGCGCGGCACCGGGGGTAGGAACCAAAAAACGGGGTAGGAACCAAAAAAAACGGGCCCCCGTTTCCGGGGGGACCCATTTAAGCGCGACACCGGGGGTAGGAACCAAAAAACGGGGGTAGGAACCAAAAAAACGGGCCCCCGTTTCCGGGGGGACCCATTTAAGCGCGACACCGGGGGGTAGGAACCAAAAAACGGGGGTAGGTACCTTAAAACGGGCCCCCGTTTCCGGGGGGACCCATTTAAGCTCGACACCGGGGGTAGGAACCAAAAAACGGGGGTAGGAAGCAAAAAAACGGGCCCCCGTTTCCGGGGGGACCCATTTAAGCGCGACACCGGGGGTAGGAACCAAAAAAAGGGGGTAGGAACCAAAAAAACCGGCCCCCGTTTCCGGGGGGACCCGTTTAAGCGCGACACCGGGGGTAGGAACCAAAAAACGGGGGTAGGAACCAAAAAAACGGGCCCCCGTTTCCTGGGGGACCCATTTAAGCGCGACACCAGGGGTAGGAACCAAAAAACGGGGGTAGGAACCAAAAAAAACGGGCCCCCGTTTCCGGGGGGACCCATTTAAGCGCGACACCGGGGGTAGGAACCAAAAACAGGGGTAGGAACCAAAAAAACGGGCCCCCGTTTTCGGGGGGACCCATTTAAGCGCGACACCGGGGGTAGGAACCAAAAAACGGAGGTAGTAATCCAAAAAGGGGCCCCAGTTTCCGGGGGGACCCATTTAAGAGCGGCACCGTGGGTAGGAACCAAAAAACGGGGTAGGAACCAAAAATCGGGCCCCCGTTTCCGGGGGGACCCATTTAAGCTCGGCACCGGGGGTAGGAAACAAAAAACGGGGGTAGGAACCAAAAAAACGGGCCCCCGTTTCCGGGGACACCCATTTAAGCAGGACACCGGGGATAGGAACCAAAAAATGCGGGTAGGAACCAAAAAAACTGGCCCCCGTTTCCGGGGGGACCCATTTAAGCGCAACACCGGGGGTAGGAACCAAAAAATGCGGGTAGGAACCAAAAAAACGGGCCCCCGTTTCCGGGGGGACCCATTTAAGCGCGACACCGTGGGTAGGAACCAAAAAACAGGGGTAGGAACCAAAAAAACGGGCCCCCGTTTTCGGGGGGACCCATTTAAGCGCGACACTGGGGGTAGGAACCAAAAAACGGGGGTAGGAACCAAAAAAACTGGCCCCCGTTTCCGGGGGGACCCATTTAAGCGTGACACCGCGGGTAGGAACCAAAAAATGCGGGTAGGAACCAAAAAAACGGGCCCCCGTTTACGGGGGGACCCATTTAAGCGCGACACCGGGGGTAGGAACCAAAAAACGGGGGTAGGAACCAAAAAAACGGGCCCCCGTTTCCGGGGGACCCATTTAAGCGCGACACCGGGGGTAGGAACCAAAAAACAGGGTTAGGAACCAAAACAACGGGCCCCCGTTTCCGTGGGACCCATTTAAGCGCGACACCGGGGGTAGGAACCAAAAAACGGGCCCCTGTTTCCGGGGGACCCATTTAAGCGCGACACCGGGGGTAGGAACCAAAAAACGGGGTAGGAACCAAAAAAACGGGCCCCCGTTTCCGGGGGACCCATTTAAGCGCGACACCGGTGGTAGGAACCAAAAAACGGGTTAGGAACCAAAAAAAACGGGCCCCCGTTTCCGGGGGGACCCATTTAAGCGCGACACCGGGGGTAGGAACCAAAAAACGGGGGTAGGAACAAAAAAAACGGGTCCCCGTTTCCGGGGGGACCCATTTAAGCGTGACACCGGGGGTAGGAACCAAAAAACGGGTTAGGAACCAAAAAAAAAGGACCACCGTTTCCGGGGGACCCATTTAAGCGCGACACCGGGTGTAGGAACCAAAAAACGGGGGTAGGAACCAAAAAAACGGGCCCCCGTTTCCTGGGGACCCATTTAAGCGCGACACCGGGGGTAGGAACCAAAAAACGGGGTAGGAACCAAAAAAACGGGCCCCCGTTTCCGGGGGGACCCATTTAAGCGCGACACCGAGGGTAGGAACCAAAAAACGGGGGTAGGAACCAAAAAAACGGGCCCCCGTTTCCGGGGGGACCCATTTAAGCGCGACACCGGGGGTAGGAACAAAAAACGGGGGTAGGTACCAAAAAAACGGGCCCCCGTTTCCGGGGGGACCCATTTAAGCGCGACACCGGGGGTAGGAACCAAAAAACGGGGGTAGGAACCAAAAAAAACGGGCCCCCGTTTCCGGGGGGACCCATTTAAGCGCGACACCGGGGGTAGGAACCAAAAAACGGGGGTAGGTACCAAAAAAAACGGGCCTCCGTATCCGGGGGGACCCATTTAAGAGCGACACCGGGGGTAGGAACCAAAAAACGGAGTTAGGAACCAAAAAAAAGGGCCCAAGTTTCCGGGAGGACCCATTTAAGCGCGACACCGGGGGTAGGAACCAAAAAACGGGGGTAGGAACCAAAAAAATGGGCCCCCGTTTCCGGGGGACCCATTTAAGCGTGACACCGGGGGTAGGAACCAAAAAACGGAGGTAGGAACCAAAAAAACGGGCCCCCGTTTCCTGGGGCAGCAATTTAAGCGCGACACCGGGGGTAGGAACCAAAAAACGGGGGTAGGAACCAAAAAAACGGTCTCCCGTTTCCGGGGGGACCCATTTAAGCGCGACACCGTTGGTAGGAACCAAAAAAAGGGGTTAGGAACCAAAAAAAAGGGCCCCCGTTTACGGGGGGACCCATTTTAGCGCGACACCGGGGGTAGGAACCAAAAAAACGGGCCCCCGTTTCCGGGGGGACCCATTTAAGCGCGACACCGGGGGTAGGAACCAAAAAACGGGGGTAGGAACCAAAAAAACGGGCCCCCGTTTCCGGGGGACCCATTTAAGCGCGACACCGGGGGTAGGAACCAAAAAACGGGGGTAGGAGCCAAAAAAAACGGGCCCCCGTTTCCGGGGGGACCCATTTAAGCGCGACACCGGGGGTAGGAACCAAAAAACGGGGTTAGAAACCAAAAAAAAGGACCCCCGTTACCGGGGGGACCCATTTAAGCGCGACACCGGGGGTAGGAACCAAAAAACGGGGGTAGGAACCAAAAAAATGGGCCCCCGTTTCCGGGGGGACCGATTTAAGCGCGACACCGGGGGGTAGGAACCAAAAAACGGGGGTAGGAACCAGAAAAACAAGCCCCCGTTTCCGGGGGACCCATTTAAGCGTGACACCTGGGGTAGGAACCAAAAAACGGGGGTAGGAACCAAAAAAACGGGCCCCCGTTTCCGGGGGACCCATTTAAGCGCGACACCGGGGGTAGGAACCAAAAAACGGGGGTAGGAACCAAAAAAACGGGCCCCCGTTTCCGGGGGGACCCATTTAAGCGCGACACCGGGGGTAGGAACCAAAAAACAGGGTTAGGAACCAAAAAAACGGGCCCCCGTTTCCGTGGGACCCATGTAAGCGCGACACCGGGGGTAGGAACCAAAAAACGGGCCCCTGTTTCCGGGGGGACCCATTTAAGCGCGACACCGGGGGTAGGAACCAAAAAACGGGGGTAGGAACCAAAAAAACGGGCCCCCGTTTCCGGGGGACCCATTCAAGCGTGACACCGGGGGTAGGAACCAAAAAACGGAGATAGGAACCAAAAAAACGGGCCACCGTTTCCGGGGGGACCCATTTAAGCGCGACACCGGGGGTAGGAACCAAAAAACGGGGGTAGGAACCAAAAAAACGGGCCCCCGTTTCCTGGGGGACCCATTTAAGCACGACACCAGGGGTAGGAACCAAAAAACGGGGGTAGGAACCAAAAAAACGGGCCCCCGTTTCCGGGGGGACCCATTTAAGCGCGACACCGGGGGTAGGAAACAAAAAACAGGGGTAGGAACCAAAAAAACGGGCCCCCGTTTCCTGGGGACCCATTTAAGCGTTTCACCGGGGGTAGGAACCAAAAAACGGAGGTAGGAACCAAAAAAAAGGGCCCAAGTTTCCGGGAGGACCCATTTAAGCGCGACACGGGGGGTAGGAACCAAAAAACGGGGGTAGGAACCAAAAAAACGGGCCCCCGTTTCCGGGGGGACCCATTTAAGCGCGAAACCGGGGGTAGGAACCAAAAAACGGGGGTAGGAACCAAAAAAACGGGCCCCCGTTTCCTGGGGACCCATTTAAGCGTTTCACCGGGGGTAGGAACCAAAAAACGGAGTTAGGAACCAAAAAAAAGGGCCCAAGTTTCCGGGAGGACCCATTTAAGCGCGACACCGGGGGTAGGAACAAAAAAATGGGGGTAGGAACCAAAAAAACGGGCCCCCGTTTCCGGGGGGACCCATTTAAGCGCGAAACCGGGGGTAGGAACCAAAAAACGGGGCTAGGAACCAAAAAAAAGGGCCCCCGTTTCCGGGGGGACCCATTTAAGCGCGACACCGGGGGTAGGAACCAAAAAACGGGGGTAGGAACCAAGAAAACGCGCCCCCGTTTCCGGGGGGACCCATTTAAACAGGTCACGAGGGGTAGGAACCAAAAAACAGGGGTAGGAACGAAAAAAACAGGCCCCAGTTTCCGGTGGGACCCATTTAAGCGCGACACCGGGGGTAGGAACCAAAAAATGCGGGTAGGAACCAAAAAAACGGGCCCCCGTTTCCGGGGGGACCCATTTAAGCGCGACACCGGGGGTAGGAACCAAAAAACGGGGGTAGGAACCAAAAAAACGGGCCCCCGTTTTCGGGGGGACCCATTTAAGCGCGACACCGGGGGTAGGAACCAAAAAACGGGGGTAGGAACCAAAAAAACTGGCCCCCGTTTCCGGGGGGACCCATTTAAGCGTGACACCGGGGGTAGGAACCAAAAAATGCGGGTAGGAACCAAAAAAACGGGCCCCCGTTTCCAGGGGGACCCATTTAAGCGTGACACCGGGGGTAGGAAGCAAAAAACGCGAGTAGGAACCAAGAAAACGGGCCCCCGTTTCCGGGGGGACCCATTCAAGCGTGACACGGAGGGTAGGAACCAAAAAACGGAGGTAGGAATAAAAAAAACGGGACTCCGTTTCCGGGGGGACCCATTTAAGCGCGGCACCGGGGGTAGGAACCAAAAAACGGGGGTAGGAACCAAAAAAACGGGCCCCCGTTTCCGGGGGGACCCATTTAAGCGCGACACCGGGGGTAGGAACCAAAAAACGGGGGTAGGAACCAAAAAAACGGGCCCCCGTTTCCGGGGGGACCCATTTAAGCGCGACACCGGGGGGTAGGAACCAAAAAACGGGGGTAGGTACCTTAAAACGGGCCCCCGTTTCCGGGGGGACCCATTTAAGCTCGACACCGGGGGTAGGAACCAAAAAACGGGGGTAGGAAGCAAAAAAACGGGCCCCCGTTTCTGGGGGGACCCATTTAAGCGCGACACCGGGGGTAGGAACCAAAAAAAGGGGGTAGGAACCAAAAAAACCGGCCCCCGTTTCCGGGGGGACCCGTTTAAGCGCGACACCGGGGGTAGGAACCAAAAAACGGGGGTAGGAACCAAAAAAACGGGCCCCCGTTTCCTGGGGGACCCATTTAAGCGCGACACCAGGGGTAGGAACCAAAAAACGGGGGTAGGAACCAAAAAAACGGGCCCCCGTTTCCGGGGGGACCCATTTAAGCGCGACACCGGGGGTAGGAACCAAAAAACAGGGGTAGGAACCAAAAAAACGGGCCCCCGTTTTCGGGGGGACCCATTTAAGCGCGACACCGGGGGTAGGAACCAAAAAACGGAGGTAGTAATCCAAAAAAGGGGCCCCAGTTTCCGGGGGGACCCATTTAAGAGCGGCACCGTGGGTAGGAACCAAAAAACGGGGGTAGGAACCAAAAATCGGGCCCCCGTTTCCGGGGGGACCCATTTAAGCTCGGCACCGGGGGTAGGAAACAAAAAACGGGGGTAGGAACCAAAAAAACGGGCCCCCGTTTCCGGGGACACCCATTTAAGCAGGACACCGGGGATAGGAACCAAAAAATGCGGGTAGGAACCAAAAAAACTGGCCCCCGTTTCCGGGGGGACCCATTTAAGCGCAACACCGGGGGTAGGAACCAAAAAATGCGGGTAGGAACCAAAAAAACGGGCCCCCGTTTCCGGGGGGACCCATTTAAGCGCGACACCGTGGGTAGGAACCAAAAAACAGGGGTAGGAACCAAAAAAACGGGCCCCCGTTTTCGGGGGGACCCATTTAAGCGCGACACTGGGGGTAGGAACCAAAAAACGGGGGTAGGAACCAAAAAAACTGGCCCCCGTTTCCGGGGGGACCCATTTAAGCGTGACACCGGGGGTAGGAACCAAAAAATGCGGGTAGGAACCAAAAAAACGGGCACCCGTTTCCGGGGGGACCCATTTAAGCGCGACACCGGGGGTAGGAACCAAAAAACGGGGGTAGGAACCAAAAAAACGGGCCCCCGTTTCCGGGGGGACCCATTTAAGCGCGACACCGGGGGTAGGAACCAAAAAACAGGGTTAGGAACCAAAACAACGGGCCCCCGTTTCCGTGGGACCCATTTAAGCGCGACACCGGGGGTAGGAACCAAAAAACGGGCCCCTGTTTCCGGGGGGACCCATTTAAGCGCGACACCGGGGGTAGGAACCAAAAAACGGGGGTAGGAACCAAAAAAACGGGCCCCCGTTTCCGGGGGACCCATTTAAGCGCGACACCGGTGGTAGGAACCAAAAAACGGGGTTAGGAACCAAAAAAACGGGCCCCCGTTTCCGGGGGGACCCATTTAAGCGCGACACCGGGGGTAGGAACCAAAAAACGGGGGTAGGAACAAAAAAAACGGGTCCCCGTTTCCGGGGGGACCCATTTAAGCGTGACACCGGGGGTAGGAACCAAAAAACGGGTTAGGAACCAAAAAAAAAGGACCACCGTTTCCGGGGGGACCCATTTAAGCGCGACACCGGGTGTAGGAACCAAAAAACGGGGGTAGGAACCAAAAAAACGGGCCCCCGTTTCCTGGGGGACCCATTTAAGCGCGACACCGGGGGTAGGAACCAAAAAACGGGGGTAGGAACCAAAAAAACGGGCCCCCGTTTCCGGGGGGACCCATTTAAGCGCGACACCGAGGGTAGGAACCAAAAAACGGGGGTAGGAACCAAAAAAACGGGCCCCCGTTTCCGGGGGGACCCATTTAAGCGCGACACCGGGGGTAGGAACAAAAAACGGGGGTAGGTACCAAAAAAAACGGGCCCCCGTTTCCGGGGGGACCCATTTAAGCGCGACACCGGGGGTAGGAACCAAAAAACGGGGGTAGGAACCAAAAAAACGGGCCCCCGTTTCCGGGGGGACCCATTTAAGCGCGACACCGGGGGTAGGAACCAAAAAACGGGGGTAGGTACCAAAAAAACGGGCCTCCGTATCCGGGGGGACCCATTTAAGAGCGACACCGGGGGTAGGAACCAAAAAACGGAGTTAGGAACCAAAAAAAAGGGCCCAAGTTTCCGGGAGGACCCATTTAAGCGCGACACCGGGGGTAGGAACCAAAAAACGGGGGTAGGAACCAAAAAAATGGGCCCCCGTTTCCGGGGGACCCATTTAAGCGTGACACCGGGGGTAGGAACCAAAAAACGGAGGTAGGAACCAAAAAAACGGGCCCCCGTTTCCTGGGGCAGCAATTTAAGCGCGACACCGGGGGTAGGAACCAAAAAACGGGGGTAGGAACCAAAAAAACGGTCTCCCGTTTCCGGGGGGACCCATTTAAGCGCGACACCGTTGGTAGGAACCAAAAAACGGGGGTAGGAACCAAAAAAATGGGCCCCCGTTTCCGGGGGACCCATTTAAGCGTGACACCGGGGGTAGGAACCAAAAAACGGAGGTAGGAACCAAAAAAACGGGCCCCCGTTTCCTGGGGCAGCAATTTAAGCGCGACACCGGGGGTAGGAACCAAAAAACGGGGGTAGGAACCAAAAAAACGGGCCCCCGTTTCCGGGGGGACCCATTTAAGCACGACACCAAGGGTAGGAACCAAAAAACGGGGGTAGGAACCAAAAAAACGGGCCCCCGTTTCTGGTGGGACCCATTTAAGCGCGACACCGGGGGTAGGAACGAAAAAACGGGGGTAGGAACCAAAAAAACGGGCCCCCGTTTCCGGGGGACCCATTTAAGCGCGACACCGGGGGTAGGAACCAAAAAACGGGGGTAGGAACCAAAAAAACGGGCCCCCGTTTCCGGGGGGACCCATTTAAGCGCGACACCGGGGGTAGGAACCAAAAAACGGGGTAGGAACCAAAAAAACGGGCCCCCGTTTCCGGGGGGAGTCATTTAAGCGCGATACCGGGGGTAGGAACCAAAAAACGGGGGTAGGAACCAAAAAAACGGGTCCCCGTTTCCGGGGGGACCCATTTAAGCGTGACACCGGGGGTAGGAACCAAAAAACGGGTTAGGAACCAAAAAAAAGGACCCCCGTTTCCGGGGGGACCCATTTAAGCGTGACACCGGGGGTAGGAACCAAAAAACGGGGGTCGGAACCAAAAAAACGGGCCCCCGTTTCCTGGGGGACCCATTTAAGCGCGACACCGGGGGTAGGAACCAAAAAACGGGGGTAGGAACCAAAAAAAGGGGCCCCGTTTCCGGGGGGACCCATTTAAGCGCGACACCGGGGGTAGGAACCAAAAAACGGGGGTAGGAACCAAAAAAAAGGACCCCCGTTTCCGGGGGGACCCATTTAAGCGCGACACCGGGGGTAGGAACCAAAAAACGGGGGTAGGAACCAAAAAAACGGGCCCCCGTTTCCGGGGGGACCCATTTAAGCGCGACACCGGGGGTAGGAACCAAAAAACGGGGGTAGGAACCAAAAAAACGGGCCCCCGTTTCCGGGGGGACCCATTTAAGCGCGACACCGGGGGTAGGAACCAAAAAACAGGGTTAGGAACCAAAAAAACGGGCCCAAGTTTCCGTGGGACCCATTTAAGTGCGACACCGGGGGTAGGAACCAAAAAACGGGCCCCCGTTTCCGGGGGGACCCATTTAAGCGCGACACCGGGGGTAGGAACCAAAAAACGGGGGTAGGAACCAAAAAAACGGGCCCCCGTTTCCGGGGGACCCATTTAAGCGCGACACCGGTGGTAGGAACCAAAAAACGGGGTTAGGAACCAAAAAAACGGGCCCCCGTTTCCGGGGGGACCCATTTAAGCGCGACACCTGGGGTAGGAAACAAAAAACGGGGGTAGGAACCAAAAAAACGGGTCCCCGTTTCCGGGGGGACCCATTTAAGCGTGACACCGGGGGTAGGAACCAAAAAACGGGTTAGGAACCAAAAAAAAGGACCACCGTTTCCGGGGGGACCCATTTAAGCGCGACACCGGGTGTAGGAACCAAAAAACGGGGGTAGGAACCAAAAAAACGGGCCCCTGTTTCCTGGGGGACCCATTTAAGCGCGACACCGGGGGTAGGAACCAAAAAACGGGGGTAGGAACCAAAAAAACGGGCCCCCGTTTCCGGGGGGACCCATTTAAACGCGACACTTGGGGTAGGAACCAAAAAACGGGCCCCCGTTTCCGGGGGGACCCATTTAAGCGCGACACCGGGGGTAGGAACCAAAAAACGGGGGTAGGAACCAAAAAAACGTGCCCCCGTTTCCTGGGGGACCCATTTAAGCGCGACACCGGGGGTAGGAACCAAAAAACGGGGGTAGGAACAAAAAAAACGGGCCCCCGTTTCCGGGGGGACCCATTTAAGCACGACACCGGGGGTAGGAACCAAAAAACGGGGGTAGGAACCAAAAAAACGGGCCCCCGTTTCCGGGAGGACCCATTTAAGCGCGACACCGGGGGTAGGAACCAAAAAACGGGGGTAGGAACCAAAAAAACGGGCCCCCGTTTCCGGGGGGACCCATTTAAGCGCGACACCGAGGGTAGGAACCAAAAAACGGGGGTAGGAACCAAAAAAACGGGCCCCCGTTTCCGGGGGGACCCATTTAAGCGCGACACCGGGGGTAGGAACAAAAAACGGGGGTAGGTACCAAAAATACGGGCCCCCGTTTCCGGGGGGACCCATTTAAGAGCGACACCGGGGGTAGGAACCAAAAAACGGAGTTAGGAACCAAAAAAAAGGGCCCAAGTTTCCGGGAGGACCCATTTAAGCGCGACACCGGGGGTAGGAACCAAAAAACGGGGGTAGGAACCAAAAAAACGGGCCCCCGTTTCCGGGGGGACCCATTTAAGCGCGAAACCGGGGGTAGGAGCCAAAAAACGGGGGTAGGAACCAAAAAAAAGTGCCCCCGTTTCCGGGGGGACCCATTTAAGCGCGACACCGGGGGTAGGAACCAAAAAACGGGGGTAGGAACCAAAAAAATGGGCCCCCGTTTCCTGGGGCAGCAATTTAAGCGCGACACCGGGGGTAGGAACCAAAAAACGGGGGTAGGAACCAAAAAAACGGTCTCCCGTTTCCGGGGGGACCCATTTAAGCGCGACACCGTTGGTAGGAACCAAAAAAAGGGGTTAGGAACCAAAAAAAAGGGCCCCCGTTTCCGGGGGGACCCATTTTAGCGCGACACCGGGGGTAGGAACCAAAAAAACGGGCCCCCGTTTCCGGGGGGACCCATTTAAGCGCGACACCGGGGGTAGGAACCAAAAAACGGGGGTAGGAACCAAAAAAACGGGCCCCCGTTTCCTGGGGGACCCATTTAAGTGCAACACCGGGGGTAGGAACCAAAAAACGGGGGTAGGAACCAAAAAAACGGGCCCCCGTTTCCTGGGGACCCATTTAAGCGTTTCACCGGGGGTAGGAACCAAAAAACGGAGGTAGGAACCAAAAAAACGGGCCCCCGTTTCCGGGGGGACCCATTTAAGCGCGACACCGGGGGTAGGAACCAAAAAACGGGGGTAGGAACCAAAAAAAACGGGCCCCCGTTTCCGGGGGGACCCATTTAAGCGCGACACCGGGGGTAGGAACCAAAAAACGGGGGTAGGAACCAAAAAAACGGGCCCCCGTTTCCGGGGGGACCCATTTAAGCACGACACCGGGGGTAGGAACCAAAAAACGGGCCCCCGTTTCCGGGGGGACCCATTTAAGCGCGACACCGGGGGTAGGAACCAAAAAACGGAGGTAGTAATCCAAAAAAGGGGCCCCAGTTTCCGGGGGGACCCATTTTAAGAGCGGCACCGTGGGTAGGAACCAAAAAACGGGGGTAGGAACCAAAAAAACGGGCCCCCGTTTTCGGGGGGACCCATTTAAGCGCGACACTGGGGGTAGGAACCAAAAAACGGGGGTAGGAACCAAAAAAACTGGCCCCCGTTTCCGGGGGGACCCATTTAAGCGTGACACCGGGGGTAGGAACCAAAAAATGCGGGTAGGAACCAAAAAAACGGGCCCCCGTTTCCAGGGGGACCCATTTAAGCATGACACCGGGGGTAGGAACCAAAAAACGCGGGTAGGAACCAAGAAAACGGGCCCCCGTTTCCGGGGGGACCCATTTAAGCGCGACACGGGGGTAGGAACCAAAAAACGAAGGTAGGAATAAAAAAAAAGGGACTCCGTTTCCTGGGGGAACCATTTAAGCGCGGCACCGGGGGTAGGAACCAAAAAACGGGGGTAGGAACCAAAAAAACGGGCCCCCGTTTCCGGGGGGACCCATTTAAGCGCGACACCGGGGAGGAACCAAAAAACGGGGGTAGGAACCAAAAAAACGGGCCCCCGTTTCCGGGGGGACCCATTTAAGCGCGACACCGTTGGTAGGAACCAAAAAAAGGGGTTAGGAACCAAAAAAAAGGGCCCCCGTTTCCGGGGGGACCCATTTTAGCGCGACACCGGGGGTAGGAACCAAAAAAACGGGCCCCCGTTTCCGGGGGGACCCATTTAAGCGCGACACCGGGGGTAGGAAACAAAAAAAGGGGGTAGGAACCAAAAAAACGGGCCCCCGTTTCCTGGGGGACCCATTTAAGTGCAACACCGGGGGTAGGAACCAAAAAACGGGGGTAGGAACCAAAAAAAACGGGCCCCCGTTTCCTGGGGACCCATTTAAGCGTTTCACCGGGGGTAGGAACCAAAAAACGGAGGTAGGAACCAAAAAAACGGGCCCCCGTTTCCGGGGGGACCCATTTAAGCGCGACACCGGGGGTAGGAACGAAAAAACGGGGGTAGGAACCAAAAAAACGGGCCCCCGTTTCCGGGGGGACCCATTTAAGCGCGACACCGGGGGTAGGAACCAAAAAACGGGGGTAGAAACCAAAAAAACGGGCCCCCGTTTCCGGGGGGACCCATTTAAGCACGACACCGGGGGTAGGAACCAAAAAACGGGCCCCCGTTTCCGGGGGGACCCATTTAAGCGCGACACCGGGGGTAGGAACCAAAAAACGGAGGTAGTAATCCAAAAAAGGGGCCCCAGTTTCCGGGGGGACCCATTTAAGAGCGGCACCGTGGGTAGGAACCAAAAAACAGGGGTAGGAACCAAAAAAACGGGCCCCCGTTTTCGGGGGGACCCATTTAAGCGCGACACTGGGGGTAGGAACCAAAAAACGGGGGTAGGAACCAAAAAAACTGGCCCCCGTTTCCGGGGGGACCCATTTAAGCGTGACACCGGGGGTAGGAACCAAAAAATGCGGGTAGGAACCAAAAAAACGGGCCCCCGTTTCCAGGGGGACCCATTTAAGCATGACACCGGGGGTAGGAACCAAAAAACGCGGGTAGGAACCAAGAAAACGGGCCCCCGTTTCCGGGGGGACCCATTTAAGCGCGACACGGGGGTAGGAACCAAAAAACGAAGGTAGGAATAAAAAAAAAGGGACTCCGTTTCCTGGGGGAACCATTTAAGCGCGGCACCGGGGGTAGGAACCAAAAAACGGGGGTAGGAACCAAAAAAACGGGCCCCCGTTTCCGGGGGGACCCATTTAAGCGCGACACCGGGGGAGGAACCAAAAAACGGGGGTAGGAACAAAAAAACGGGCCCCCGTTTCCGGGGGGACCCATTTAAGCGCGACACCGGGGGTACGAACCAAAAAACGGGGGTAGGAACCAAGAAAACGCGCCCCCGTTTCCGGGGGGACCCATTTAAGCACGTCACCAGGGGTAGGAACCAAAAAACAGGGGTAGGAACGAAAAAAACAGGCCCCCGTTTCCGGTGGGACCCATTTAAGCGCGACACCGGGTGTAGGAACCAAAAAACGGGGGTAGGAACCAAAAAAACGGGCCCCCGTTTCCGGGGGGACACATTTAAGCGCGACACCGGGGGTAGGAACAAAAAAATGGGGGTAGGAACCAAAAAAACGGGCCCCTTTTCCGGGGGGACCCATTTAAGCGCGACACCGGGGGGTAGGAACCAAAAAACAGGGGTAGGAACCAAAAAACCGTGCCCCCTTTTCCTGTGGGACCCATTTAAGCGCACACTGGGGGTAGGAACCAAAAACTGGGCTCCCGTTTCCGGAGAGACCCATTTAAGCGCGGAACCGAGGGTAGGAACCAAAAAACGGGGGTAGGAACCAAAAAAACGGGCCCCCGTTTCCGGGGGGACCCATTCAAGCGTGACACCGGGGGTAGGAACCAAAAAACGGGGGTATTAACCAGAAAAACGGGCCCCCGTTTCCGGGGGAACCCATTTAAGAGCGGCACCGTGGGTAGGAACCAAAAAACGGGGGTAGGAACCAAAAAAACGGGCCCCTGTTTCCGGGGGGACCCATTTAAGCGCGACACCGGGGGTAGGAACCAAAAAACGGGGGTAGGAACCAAAAAAACGGGCCCCCGTTTCCGGGGGGACCCATTTAAGCGCGACACCGGGGGTAGGAACCAAAAAACGGGGGTAGGAACCAAAAAAACGGGCCCCCGTTTCCGGGGGGACCCATTTAAGCGCGATCCATTTAAGCGCGACACCGGGGGTAGGAACCAAAAAACGGGGGTAGAAACCAAAAAAACGGGCCCCCGTTTCCGGGGGGACCCATTTAAGCACGACACCGGGGGTAGGAACCAAAAAACGGGCCCCGTTTCCGGGGGGACCCATTTAAGCGCGACACCGGGGGTAGGAACCAAAAAACGGAGGTAGTAATCCAAAAAAGGGGCCCCAGTTTCCGGGGGGACCCATTTAAGAGCGGCACCGTGGGTAGGAACCAAAAAACAGGGGTAGGAACCAAAAAAACGGGCCCCGTTTTCGGGGGACCCATTTAAGCGCGACACTGGGGGTAGGAACCAAAAAACGGGGGTAGGAACCAAAAAAACTGGCCCCGTTTCCGGGGGGACCCATTTAAGCGTGACACCGGGGTAGGAACCAAAAAATGCGGGTAGGAACCAAAAAAACGGGCCCCCGTTTCCAGGGGGACCCATTTAAGCATGACACCGGGGTAGGAACCAAAAACGCGGGTAGGAACCAAGAAAACGGGCCCCCGTTTCCGGGGGACCCATTTAAGCGCGACACGGGGGTAGGAACCAAAAAACGAAGGTAGGAATAAAAAAAAAGGGACTCCGTTTCCTGGGGGAACCATTTAAGCGCGGCACCGGGGTAGGAACCAAAAAACGGGGGTAGGAACCAAAAAAACGGGCCCCCGTTTCCGGGGGGACCCATTTAAGCGCGACACCGGGGAGGAACCAAAAAACGGGGGTAGGAACAAAAAAACGGGCCCCCGTTTCCGGGGGACCCATTTAAGCGCGACACCGGGGGTACGAACCAAAAAACGGGGGTAGGAACCAAGAAAACGCGCCCCCGTTTCCGGGGGACCCATTTAAGCACGTCACCAGGGTAGGAACCAAAAAACAGGGTAGGAACGAAAAAAACAGGCCCCCGTTTCCGGTGGGACCCATTTAAGCGCGACACCGGGTGTAGGAACCAAAAAACGGGGGTAGGAACCAAAAAAACGGGCCCCCGTTTCCGGGGGGACACATTTAAGCGCGACACCGGGGGTAGGAACAAAAAATGGGGGTAGGAACCAAAAAAACGGGCCCCTTTTCCGGGGGGACCCATTTAAGCGCGACACCGGGGGGTAGGAACCAAAAAACAGGGGTAGGAACCAAAAAACCGTGCCCCCTTTTCCTGTGGGACCCATTTAAGCGCACACTGGGGGTAGGAACCAAAAACTGGGCTCCCGTTTCCGGAGAGACCCATTTAAGCGCGGAACCGAGGGTAGGAACCAAAAAACGGGGGTAGGAACCAAAAAAACGGGCCCCCGTTTCCGGGGGGACCCATTCAAGCGTGACACCGGGGGTAGGAACCAAAAAACGGGGGTATTAACCAGAAAAACGGGCCCCCGTTTCCGGGGGAACCCATTTAAGAGCGGCACCGTGGGTAGGAACCAAAAAACGGGGGTAGGAACCAAAAAAACGGGCCCCTGTTTCCGGGGGGACCCATTTAAGCGCGACACCGGGGGTAGGAACCAAAAAACGGGGGTAGGAACCAAAAAAACGGGCCCCCGTTTCCGGGGGGACCCATTTAAGCGCGACACCGGGGGTAGGAACCAAAAAACGGGGGTAGGAACCAAAAAAAACGGGCCCCCGTTTCCGGGGGGACCCATTTAAGCGCGACACCGGGGGGTAGGAACCAAAAAACGGTGGTAGGTACCTTAAAACGGGCCCCCGTTTCCGGGGGGACCCATTTAATCTCGACACCGGGGGTAGGAACCAAAAAACGGGTTAGGAACCAAAAAAAAGGACCCCCGTTTCCGGGGGGACCCATTTAAGCGCGACACCGGGGGTAGGAACCAAAAAATGGGCGTAGGAACCAAAAAAACGGGCCCCCGTTTCCTGGGGACCCATTTAAGCGTTTCACCGGGGGTAGGAACCAAAAAACGGAGGTAGGAACCAAAAAAACGGGGTAGGAACCAAAAAAACGGGCCCCCGTTTCCGGGGGGACCCATTTAAGCGCGACACCGGGGTAGGAACCAAAAAACGGGGGTAGGAACCAAAAAAACGGGCCCCCGTTTCCGGGGGACCCATTAAGCGCGACACCGGGGGTAGGAACCAAAAAACGGGGGTAGGACCCAAAAAAACGGGCCCCCGTTTCCGGGGGGACCCATTTAAGCACGACACCGGGGGTAGGAACCAAAAAACGGGCCCCCGTTTCCGGGGGGACCCATTTAAGCGCGACACCGGGGGTAGGAACCAAAAAACGGGGGTCGGAACCAAAAAAACGGGCCCCCGTTTCCTGGGGGACCATTTAAGCGCGACACCGGGGGTAGGAACCAAAAAACGGGGGTAGGAACCAAAAAAACGGGTCCCCGTTTCCGGGGGGACCCATTTAAGCGAGACACCGGGGGTAGGAACCAAAAAACGGGGGTAGGAACCAAAAAAAACGGGCCCCCGTTTCCGGGGGACCCATTTAAGCGCGACACCGGGGGTAGGAACCAAAAAACGGAGGTAGGAACCAAAAAAACGGGCCCCCGTTTCCGGGGGACCCATTTAAGCGCGACACCGGGGGTAGGAACCAAAAAACGGGGGTAGGAACCAAAAAAACGGGCCCCCGTTTCCGGGAGGACCCATTTAATCGCGACACCGGGGGTAGGAACCAAAAAACGGGGGTAGGAACCAAAAAAACGGGCCCCCGTTTCCGGGGGGACCCATTTAAGCGCGACACCGGGGGTAGGAACCAAAAAACGGGGGTAGGAACCAAAAAAACGGGCCCCCGTTTCCGGGGGGACCCATTTAAGCGCGAAACCGGGGGTAGGAACCAAAAAACGGGGGTAGGAACCAAAAAAAAGGGCCCCCGTTTCCGGGGGGACCCATTTAAGCGCGACACCGGGGGTAGGTCCAAAAAACGGGGGTAGGAACCAAAAAAAACGGGCCCCCGTTTCCGGGGTACCCATTCAAGCGTGACACCGGGGGTAGGAACCAAAAAACGGAGGTAGGAACTAAAAAAACGGGCCCCCGTTTCCGGGGGGACCCATTTAAGCGCGACACCGGGGGTAGGAACCAAAAAACGGGGGTAGGAACCAAAAAAACGGGCCCCCGTTTCCTGGGGGACCCATTTAAGCGCGACACCAGGGGTAGGAACCAAAAAACGGGGGTAGGAACCAAAAAAACGGGCCCCCGTTTCCGGGGGGACCCATTTAAGCGCGACACCGGGGGTAGGAACCAAAAAACGGGGGTAGGAACCAAAAAAAACGGGCCCCCGTTTCCGGGGGGACCCATTTAAGCGCGACACCAAGGGTAGGAACCAAAAAACGGGGGTAGGAACCAAAAAAACGGGCCCCCGTTTCTGGTGGGACCCATTTAAGCGCGACACCGGGGGTAGGAACCAAAAAACGGGGGTAGGAACCAAAAAAAACGGGCCCCCGTTTCCGGGGGACCCATTTAAGCGCGACACCGGGGGTAGGAACCAAAAAACGGGGGTAGGAACCAAAAAAACGGGCCCCCGTTTCCGGGGGGACCCATTTAAGCGCGACACCGGGGGTAGGAACCAAAAAACGGGGTAGGAACCAAAAAAACGGGCCCCCGTTTCCGGGGGGAGTCATTTAAGCGCGACACCGGGGGTAGGAACCAAAAAACGGGGGTAGGAACCAAAAAAACGGGTCCCCGTTTCCGGGGGACCCATTTAAGCGTGACACCGGGGGTAGGAACCAAAAAACGGGTTAGGAACCAAAAAAAAGGACCCCCGTTTCTGGGGGGACCCATTTAAGCGCGACACCGGGGGTAGGAACCAAAAAACGGGGGTCGGAACCAAAAAAACGGGCCCCCGTTTCCTGGGGGACCCATTTAAGCGCGACACCGGGGGTAGGAACCAAAAAACGGGGGTAGGAACCAAAAAAAGGGGCCCCGTTTCCGGGGGGACCCATTTAAGCGCGACACCGGGGGTAGGAACCAAAAAACGGGGGTAGGAACCAAAAAAAAGGACCCCCGTTTCCGGGGGACCCATTTAAGCGCGACACCGGGGGTAGGAACCAAAAAACGGGGGTAGGAACCAAAAAAAACGGGCCCCCGTTTCCGGGGGGACCCATTTAAGCGCGACACCGGGGGTAGGAACCAAAAAACGGGGGTAGGAACCAAAAAAACGGGCCCCCGTTTCCGGGGGGACCCATTTAAGCGCGACACCGGGGGTAGGAACCAAAAAACAGGGTTAGGAACCAAAAAAACGGGCCCCCTTTTCCGTGGGACCCATTTAAGCGTGACACCGGGGGTAGGAACCAAAAAACGGGCCCCCGTTTCCGGGGGGACCCATTTAAGCGCGACACCGGGGGTAGGAACCAAAAAACAGGGGTAGGAACCAAAAAACCGTGCCCCCTTTTCCTGTGGGACCCATTTAAGCGCACACTGGGGGTAGGAACCAAAAACCGGGCTCCCGTTTCCGGAGAGACCCATTTAAGCGCGGAACCGAGGGTAGGAACCAAAAAACGGGGGTAGGAACCAAAAAAACGGGCAACCGTTTCCGGGGGGACCCATTCAAGCGTGACACCGGGGGTAGGAACCAAAAAACGGGGGTATTAACCAGAAAAACGGTCCCCCGTTTCCGGGGGAACCCATTTAAGAGCGGCACCGTGGGTAGGAACCAAAAAACGGGGGTAGGAACCAAAAAAACGGGCCCCTGTTTCCGGGGGGACCCATTTAAGCGCGACACCGGGGGTAGGAACCAAAAAACGGGGGTAGGAACCAAAAAAACGGGCCCCCCGTTTCCGGGGGGACCCATTTAAGCGCGACACCGGGGGGTAGGAACCAAAAAACGGTGGTAGGTACCTTAAAACGGGCCCCCGTTTCCGGGGGGACCCATTTAATCTCGTCACCGGGGGTAGGAACCAAAAAACGGGTTAGGAACCAAAAAAAAGGACCCCCGTTTCCGGGGGGACCCATTTAAGCGCGACACCGGGGGTAGGAACCAAAAAATGGGCGTAGGAACCAAAAAAACGGGCCCCCGTTTCCTGGGGACCCATTTAAGCGTTTCACCGGGGGTAGGAACCAAAAAACGGAGGTAGGAACCAAAAAAATTGGCC
Source organism: Alligator mississippiensis (assembly GCF_030867095.1). Taxonomy (NCBI): domain Eukaryota; kingdom Metazoa; phylum Chordata; order Crocodylia; family Alligatoridae; genus Alligator; species Alligator mississippiensis. Next base: position 45,508 of record NW_026775338.1, on the reverse strand, counting down.
CCCGTTTCCGGGTGGACCCATTTAAGCGCGACACCGGAGGTAGGAACCAAAAAACGGGGGTAGGAACCAAAAAAACGGGCCCCCGTTTCCGGGGGGACCCATTTAAGCGCGACACCGGGGGTAGGAACCAAAAAACGGGGGTAGGACCCAAAAAAACGGGCCCCCGTTTCCGGGGGGACCCATTTAAGCACGACACCGGGGGTAGGAACCAAAAAACGGGCCCCCGTTTCCGGGGGGACCCATTTAAGCGCGACACCGGGGGTAGGAACCAAAAAACGGGGGTCGGAACCAAAAAAACGGGCCCCCGTTTTCTGGGGGACCCATTTAAGCGCGACACCGGGGGTAGGAACCAAAAAACGGGGGTAGGAACCAAAAAAACGGGTCCCCGTTTCCGGGGGGACCCATTTAAGCGAGACACCGGGGGTAGGAACCAAAAAACGGGGGTAGGAACCAAAAAAACGGGCCCCCGTTTCCGGGGGGACCCATTTAAGCGCGACACCGGGGGTAGGAACCAAAAAACGGAGGTAGGAACCAAAAAAACGGGCCCCCGTTTCCGGGGGGACCCATTTAAGCGCGACACCGGGGGTAGGAACCAAAAAACGGGGGTAGGAACCAAAAAAACGGGCCCCCGTTTCCGGGAGGACCCATTTAATCGCGACACCGGGGGTAGGAACCAAAAAACGGGGGTAGGAACCAAAAAAACGGGCCCCCGTTTCCTTGGGGACCCATTTAAGCGCGACACCGGGGGTAGGAACCAAAAAACGGGGGTAGGAACCAAAAAAACGGGCCCCCGTTTCCGGGGGGACCCATTTAAGCGCGAAACCGGGGGTAGGAACCAAAAAACGGGGGTAGGAACCAAAAAAAAGGGCCCCCGTTTCCGGGGGGACCCATTTAAGCGCGACACCGGGGGTAGGAACCAAAAAACGGGGGTAGGAACCAAAAAAACGGGCCCCCGTTTCCGGGGTACCCATTCAAGCGTGACACCGGGGGTAGGAACCAAAAAACGGAGGTAGGAACCAAAAAAACGGGCCCCCGTTTCCGGGGGGACCCATTTAAGCGCGACACCGGGGGTAGGAACCAAAAAACGGGGGTAGGAACCAAAAAAACGGGCCCCCGTTTCCTGGGGGACCCATTTAAGCGCGACACCAGGGGTAGGAACCAAAAAACGGGAGTAGGAACCAAAAAAAACGGGCCCCCGTTTCCGGGGGGACCCATTTAAGCGCGACACCGGGGGTAGGAACCAAAAAACGGGGGTAGGAACCAAAAAAACGGGCCCCCGTTTCCGGGGGGACCCATTTAAGCGCGACACCAAGGGTAGGAACCAAAAAACGGGGGTTGGAACCAAAAAAACGGGCCCCCGTTTCTGGTGGGAACCATTTAAGCGCGACACCGGGGGTAGGAACCAAAAAACGGGGGTAGGAACCAAAAAAACGGGCCCCCGTTTCCGGGGGACCCATTTAAGCGCGACACCGGGGGTAGGAACCAAAAAATGCGGGTAGGAACCAAAAAAAACGGGCCCCCGTTTCCAGGGGGACCCATTTAAGCATGACACCGGGGGTAGGAACCAAAAAACGCGGGTAGGAACCAAGAAAACGGGCCCCCGTTTCCGGGGGGACCCATTTAAGCGCGACACGGGGGTAGGAACCAAAAAACGAAGGTAGGAATAAAAAAAAAGGGACTCCGTTTCCTGGGGGAACCATTTAAGCGCGGCACCGGGGGTAGGAACCAAAAAACGGGGGTAGGAACCAAAAAAACGGGCCCCCGTTTCCGGGGGGACCCATTTAAGCGCGACACCGGGGGAGGAACCAAAAAACGGGGGTAGGAACAAAAAAACGGGCCCCCGTTTCCGGGGGGACCCATTTAAGCGCGACACCGGGGGTACGAACCAAAAAACGGGGGTAGGAACCAAGAAAACGCGCCCCCGTTTCCGGGGGGACCCATTTAAGCACGTCACCAGGGGTAGGAACCAAAAAACAGGGGTAGGAACGAAAAAAACAGGCCCCCGTTTCCGGTGGGACCCATTTAAGCGCGACACCGGGTGTAGGAACCAAAAAACGGGGGTAGGAACCAAAAAAACGGGCCCCCGTTTCCGGGGGGACACATTTAAGCGCGACACCGGGGGTAGGAACAAAAAAATGGGGGTAGGAACCAAAAAAACGGGCCCCTTTTCCGGGGGGACCCATTTAAGCGCGACACCGGGGGGTAGGAACCAAAAAACAGGGGTAGGAACCAAAAAACCGTGCCCCCTTTTCCTGTGGGACCCATTTAAGCGCACACTGGGGGTAGGAACCAAAAACTGGGCTCCCGTTTCCGGAGAGACCCATTTAAGCGCGGAACCGAGGGTAGGAACCAAAAAACGGGGGTAGGAACCAAAAAAAACGGGCCCCCGTTTCCGGGGGGACCCATTCAAGCGTGACACCGGGGGTAGGAACCAAAAAACGGGGGTATTAACCAGAAAAACGGGCCCCCGTTTCCGGGGGAACCCATTTAAGAGCGGCACCGTGGGTAGGAACCAAAAAACGGGGGTAGGAACCAAAAAAACGGGCCCCTGTTTCCGGGGGGACCCATTTAAGCGCGACACCGGGGGTAGGAACCAAAAAACGGGGGTAGGAACCAAAAAAACGGGCCCCCGTTTCCGGGGGGACCCATTTAAGCGCGACACCGGGGGTAGGAACCAAAAAACGGGGGTAGGAACCAAAAAAACGGGCCCCCGTTTCCGGGGGGACCCATTTAAGCGCGACACCGGGGGGTAGGAACCAAAAAACGGTGGTAGGTACCTTAAAACGGGCCCCCGTTTCCGGGGGGACCCATTTAATCTCGACACCGGGGGTAGGAACCAAAAAACGGGTTAGGAACCAAAAAAAAGGACCCCCGTTTCCGGGGGGACCCATTTAAGCGCGACACCGGGGGTAGGAACCAAAAAATGGGCGTAGGAACCAAAAAAACGGGCCCCCGTTTCCTGGGGACCCATTTAAGCGTTTCACCGGGGGTAGGAACCAAAAAACGGAGGTAGGAACCAAAAAAACGGGGTAGGAACCAAAAAAACGGGCCCCCGTTTCCGGGGGGACCCATTTAAGCGCGACACCGGGGGTAGGAACCAAAAAACGGGGGTAGGAACCAAAAAAACGGGCCCCCGTTTCCGGGGGGACCCATTTAAGCGCGACACCGGGGGTAGGAACCAAAAAACGGGGGTAGGACCCAAAAAAACGGGCCCCCGTTTCCGGGGGGACCCATTTAAGCACGACACCGGGGGTAGGAACCAAAAAACGGGCCCCCGTTTCCGGGGGGACCCATTTAAGCGCGACACCGGGGGTAGGAACCAAAAAACGGGGGTCGGAACCAAAAAAACGGGCCCCCGTTTCCTGGGGGACCCATTTAAGCGCGACACCGGGGGTAGGAACCAAAAAACGGGGGTAGGAACCAAAAAAAACGGGTCCCCGTTTCCGGGGGGACCCATTTAAGCGAGACACCGGGGGTAGGAACCAAAAAACGGGGGTAGGAACCAAAAAAAACGGGCCCCCGTTTCCGGGGGGACCCATTTAAGCGCGACACCGGGGGTAGGAACCAAAAAACGGAGGTAGGAACCAAAAAAACGGGCCCCCGTTTCCGGGGGGACCCATTTAAGCGCGACACCGGGGGTAGGAACCAAAAAACGGGGGTAGGAACCAAAAAAACGGGCCCCCGTTTCCGGGAGGACCCATTTAATCGCGACACCGGGGGTAGGAACCAAAAAACGGGGGTAGGAACCAAAAAAACGGGCCCCCGTTTCCGGGGGGACCCATTTAAGCGCGACACCGGGGGTAGGAACCAAAAAACGGGGGTAGGAACCAAAAAAACGGGCCCCCGTTTCCGGGGGGACCCATTTAAGCGCGAAACCGGGGGTAGGAACCAAAAAACGGGGGTAGGAACCAAAAAAAAGGGCCCCCGTTTCCGGGGGGACCCATTTAAGCGCGACACCGGGGGTAGGAACCAAAAAACGGGGGTAGGAACCAAAAAAACGGGCCCCCGTTTCCGGGGTACCCATTCAAGCGTGACACCGGGGGTAGGAACCAAAAAACGGAGGTAGGAACTAAAAAAACGGGCCCCCGTTTCCGGGGGGACCCATTTAAGCGCGACACCGGGGGTAGGAACCAAAAAACGGGGGTAGGAACCAAAAAAAACGGGCCCCCGTTTCCTGGGGGACCCATTTAAGCGCGACACCAGGGGTAGGAACCAAAAAACGGGGGTAGGAACCAAAAAAACGGGCCCCCGTTTCCGGGGGGACCCATTTAAGCGCGACACCGGGGGTAGGAACCAAAAAACGGGGGTAGGAACCAAAAAAAACGGGCCCCCGTTTCCGGGGGGACCCATTTAAGCGCGACACCAAGGGTAGGAACCAAAAAACGGGGGTAGGAACCAAAAAAACGGGCCCCCGTTTCTGGTGGGACCCATTTAAGCGCGACACCGGGGGTAGGAACCAAAAAACGGGGGTAGGAACCAAAAAAACGGGCCCCCGTTTCCGGGGGACCCATTTAAGCGCGACACCGGGGGTAGGAACCAAAAAACGGGGGTAGGAACCAAAAAAACGGGCCCCCGTTTCCGGGGGGACCCATTTAAGCGCGACACCGGGGGTAGGAACCAAAAAACGGGGTAGGAACCAAAAAAACGGGCCCCCGTTTCCGGGGGGAGTCATTTAAGCGCGACACCGGGGGTAGGAACCAAAAAACGGGGGTAGGAACCAAAAAAACGGGTCCCCGTTTCCGGGGGGACCCATTTAAGCGTGACACCGGGGGTAGGAACCAAAAAACGGGTTAGGAACCAAAAAAAAGGACCCCCGTTTCTGGGGGGACCCATTTAAGCGCGACACCGGGGGTAGGAACCAAAAAACGGGGGTCGGAACCAAAAAAACGGGCCCCCGTTTCCTGGGGGACCCATTTAAGCGCGACACCGGGGGTAGGAACCAAAAAACGGGGGTAGGAACCAAAAAAAGGGGCCCCGTTTCCGGGGGGACCCATTTAAGCGCGACACCGGGGGTAGGAACCAAAAACGGGGGTAGGAACCAAAAAAAAGGACCCCCGTTTCCGGGGGGACCCATTTAAGCGCGACACCGGGGGTAGGAACCAAAAAACGGGGGTAGGAACCAAAAAAAACGGGCCCCCGTTTCCGGGGGGACCCATTTAAGCGCGACACCGGGGGTAGGAACCAAAAAACGGGGGTAGGAACCAAAAAAAACGGGCCCCCGTTTCCGGGGGGACCCATTTAAGCGCGACACCGGGGGTAGGAACCAAAAAACAGGGTTAGGAACCAAAAAAACGGGCCCCCTCTTTTCCGTGGGACCCATTTAAGCGTGACACCGGGGGTAGGAACCAAAAAACGGGCCCCCGTTTCCGGGGGGACCCATTTAAGCGCGACACCGGGGGTAGGAACCAAAAAACAGGGGTAGGAACCAAAAAACCGTGCCCCCTTTTCCTGTGGGACCATTTAAGCGCACACTGGGGGTAGGAACCAAAACCGGGCTCCCGTTTCCGGAGAGACCCATTTAAGCGCGGAACCGAGGGTAGGAACCAAAAAACGGGGGGTAGGAACCAAAAAAACGGGCCCCCGTTTCCGGGGGGACCCATTCAAGCGTGACACCGGGGGTAGGAACCAAAAAACGGGGGTATTAACCAGAAAAACGGTCCCCCGTTTCCGGGGGAACCCATTTAAGAGCGGCACCGTGGGTAGGAACCAAAAAACGGGGTAGGAACCAAAAAAACGGGCCCCTGTTTCCGGGGGGACCCATTTAAGCGCGACACCGGGGGTAGGAACCAAAAAACGGGGGTAGGAACCAAAAAAACGGGCCCCCGTTTCCGGGGGGACCCATTTAAGCGCGACACCGGGGGGTAGGAACCAAAAAACGGTGGTAGGTACCTTAAAACGGGCCCCCGTTTCCGGGGGGACCCATTTAATCTCGTCACCGGGGGTAGGAACCAAAAAACGGGTTAGGAACCAAAAAAAAGGACCCCCGTTTCCGGGGGACCCATTTAAGCGCGACACCGGGGGTAGGAACCAAAAATGGGCGTAGGAACCAAAAAAACGGGCCCCCGTTTCCTGGGGACCCATTTAAGCGTTTCACCGGGGTAGGAACCAAAAAACGGAGGTAGGAACCAAAAAAATTGGCCCCCGTTTCCGGGTGGACCCATTTAAGCGCGACACCGGAGGTAGGAACCAAAAAACGGGGGTAGGAACCAAAAAAAACGGGCCCCGTTTCCGGGGGACCCATTTAAGCGCGACACCGGGGGTAGGAACCAAAAAACGGGGGTAGGACCCAAAAAAACGGGCCCCCGTTTCCGGGGGACCCATTTAAGCACGACACCGGGGGTAGGAACCAAAAAACGGGCCCCCGTTTCCGGGGGGACCCATTTAAGCGCGACACCGGGGGTAGGAACCAAAAAACGGGGGTCGGAACCAAAAAAACGGGCCCCCGTTTTCTGGGGGACCCATTTAAGCGCGACACCGGGGGTAGGAACCAAAAAACGGGGGTTGGAACCAAAAAAACGGGTCCCCGTTTCCGGGGGGACCCATTTAAGCGAGACACCGGGGGTAGGAACCAAAAAACGGGGGTAGGAACCAAAAAAACGGGCCCCCGTTTCCGGGGGGACCCATTTAAGCGCGACACCGGGGGTAGGAACCAAAAAACGGAGGTAGGAACCAAAAAAACGGGCCCCCGTTTCCGGGGGGACCCATTTAAGCGCGACACCGGGGGTAGGAACCAAAAAACGGGGGTAGGAACCAAAAAAAACGGGCCCCCGTTTCCGGGAGGACCCATTTAATCGCGACACCGGGGGTAGGAACCAAAAACGGGGGTAGGAACCAAAAAAACGGGCCCCCGTTTCCTTGGGGACCCATTTAAGCGCGACACGGGGGTAGGAACCAAAAAACGGGGGTAGGAACCAAAAAAACGGGCCCCCGTTTCCGGGGGGACCCATTTAAGCGCGAAACCGGGGGTAGGAACCAAAAAACGGGGGTAGGAACCAAAAAAAGGGCCCCCGTTTCCGGGGGGACCCATTTAAGCGCGACACCGGGGGTAGGAACCAAAAAACGGGGGTAGGAACCAAAAAAACGGGCCCCCGTTTCCGGGGTACCCATTCAAGCGTGACACCGGGGGTAGGAACCAAAAAACGGAGGTAGGAACCAAAAAAACGGGCCCCCGTTTCCGGGGGGACCCATTTAAGCGCGACACCGGGGGTAGGAACCAAAAAACGGGGGTAGGAACCAAAAAAACGGGCCCCCGTTTCCTGGGGGACCATTTAAGCGCGACACCAGGGGTAGGAACCAAAAAACGGGAGTAGGAACCAAAAAACGGGCCCCCGTTTCCGGGGGGACCCATTTAAGCGCGACACCGGGGGTAGGAACCAAAAAACGGGGGTAGGAACCAAAAAAACGGGCCCCCGTTTCCGGGGGGACCCATTTAAGCGCGACACCAAGGGTAGGAACCAAAAAACGGGGGTAGGAACCAAAAAAACGGGCCCCCGTTTCTGGTGGGAACCATTTAAGCGCGACACCGGGGGTAGGAACCAAAAAACGGGGGTAGGAACCAAAAAAACGGGCCCCCGTTTCCGGGGGACCCATTTAAGCGCGACACCGGGGGTAGGAACCAAAAAACGGGGGTAGGAACCAAAAAACGGGCCCCGTTTCCGGGGGGACCCATTTAAGCGCGACACCGGGGGTAGGAACCAAAAAACGGGGTAGGAACCAAAAAAACGGGCCCCCGTTTCCGGGGGGAGTCATTTAAGCGCGACACCGGGGGTAGGAACCAAAAAACGGGGGTCGGAACCAAAAAAACGGGCCCCCGTTTCCGGGGGGACCCATTTAAGCGTGACACCGGGGGTAGGAACCAAAAAACGGGGGTAGGAACCAAAAAAAGGGGCCCCGTTTCCGGGGGGACCCATTTAAGCGCGACACCGGGGGTAGGAACCAAAAAACGGGGGTAGGAACCAAAAAAAAGGACCCCCGTTTCCGGGGGGACCCATTTAAGCGCGACACCGGGGGTAGGAACCAAAAAACGGGGGTAGGAACCAAAAAAACGGGCCCCCGTTTCCGGGGGGACCCATTAAGCGCGACACCGGGGGTAGGAACCAAAAAACGGGGGTAGGAACCAAAAAAACGGGCCCCCGTTTCCGGGGGAACCCATTTAAGCGCAACACCGGGGGTAGGAACCAAAAAACGGAGGTAGGAACCAAAAAAACGGGCCCCCGTTTCCGGGGGGACCCATTTAAGCGCGACACCGGGGGTAGGAACCAAAAAACGGGGGTAGGAACCAAAAAAACGGGCCCCCGTTTCCGGGAGGACCCATTTAATCGCGACACCGGGGGTAGGAACCAAAAAACGGGGGTAGGAACCAAAAAAACGGGCCCCCGTTTCCGGGGGGACCCATTTAAGCGCGACACCGGGGGGTAGGAACCAAAAAACGGGGGTAGGAACCAAAAAAACGGGCCCCCGTTTCCGGGGGGGACCCATTTAAGCGCGACACCGGGGGTAGGAACCAAAAAACGGGGGTAGGAACCAAAAAAACGGGCCCCCGTTTCCGGGGTACCCATTCAAGCGTGACACCGGGGGTAGGAACCAAAAAACGGAGGTAGGAACCAAAAAAACGGGCCCCCGTTTCCGGGGGGACCCATTTAAGCGCGACACCGGGGGTAGGAACCAAAAAACGGGGGTAGGAACCAAAAAAACGGGCCCCCGTTTCCTGGGGGACCCATTTAAGCGCGACACCAGGGGTAGGAACCAAAAAACGGGAGTAGGAACCAAAAAAACGGGCCCCCGTTTCCGGGGGGACCCATTTAAGCGCGACACCGGGGGTAGGAACCAAAAAACGGGGGTAGGAACCAAAAAAACGGGCCCCCGTTTCCGGGGGGACCCATTTAAGCGCGACACCAAGGGTAGGAACCAAAAAACGGGGGTAGGAACCAAAAAAACGGGCCCCCGTTTCTGGTGGGACCCATTTAAGCGCGACACCGGGGGTAGGAACCAAAAAACGGGGGTAGGAACCAAAAAAACGGGCCCCCGTTTCCGGGGGACCCATTTAAGCGCGACACCGGGGGTAGGAACCAAAAAACGGGGGTAGGAACCAAAAAAACGGGCCCCCGTTTCCGGGGGGACCCATTTAAGCGCGACACCGGGGGTAGGAACCAAAAAACGGGGTAGGAACCAAAAAAACGGGCCCCCGTTTCCGGGGGGAGTCATTTAAGCGCGACACCGGGGGTAGGAACCAAAAAACGGGGGTAGGAACCAAAAAAACGGGTCCCCGTTTCCGGGGGGACCCATTTAAGCGTGACACCGGGGGTAGGAACCAAAAAACGGGTTAGGAACCAAAAAAAAGGACCCCCGTTTCCGGGGGGACCCATTTAAGCGCGACACCGGGGGTAGGAACCAAAAAACGGGGGTCGGAACCAAAAAAACGGGCCCCCGTTTCTTGGGGGACCCATTTAAGTGCAACACCGGGGGTAGGAACCAAAAAACGGGGGTAGGAACCAAAAAAACGGGCCCCCGTTTCCTGGGGACCCATTTAAGCGTTTCACCGGGGGTAGGAACCAAAAAACGGAGGTAGGAACCAAAAAAACGGGCCCCCGTTTCCGGGGGGACCCATTTAAGCGCGACACCGGGGGTAGGAACCAAAAAACGGGGGTAGGAACCAAAAAAACGGGCCCCCGTTTCCGGGGGGACCCATTTAAGCGCGACACCGGGGGTAGGAACCAAAAAATGGGGGTAGAAACCAAAAAAACGGGCCCCCGTTTCCGGGGGGACCCATTTAAGCACGACACCGGGGGTAGGAACCAAAAAACGGGCCCCCGTTTCCGGGGGGACCCATTTAAGCGCGACACCGGGGGTAGGAACCAAAAAACGGAGGTAGTAATCCAAAAAAGGGGCCCCAGTTTCCGGGGGGACCCATTTAAGCGCGACACCGGGGGTAGGAACCAAAAAACGGGTTAGGAACCAAAAAAAAGGACCCCCGTTTCCGGGGGGACCCATTTAAGCGCGACACCGGGGGTAGGAACCAAAAAACGGGGGTCGGAACCAAAAAAACGGGCCCCCGTTTCTGGTGGGACCCATTTAAGCGCGACACCGGGGGTAGGAACCAAAAAACGGGGGTAGGAACCAAAAAAACGGGCCCCCGTTTCCGGGGGACCCATTTAAGCGCGACACCGGGGGTAGGAACCAAAAAACGGGGGTAGGAACCAAAAAAACGGGCCCCCGTTTCCGGGGGGACCCATTTAAGCGCGACACCGGGGGTAGGAACCAAAAAACGGGGTAGGAACCAAAAAAACGGGCCCCCGTTTCCGGGGGGAGTCATTTAAGCGCGACACCGGGGGTAGGAACCAAAAAACGGGGGTAGGAACCAAAAAAACGGGTCCCCGTTTCCGGGGGGACCCATTTAAGCGTGACACCGGGGGTAGGAACCAAAAAACGGGTTAGGAACCAAAAAAAAGGACCCCCTTTTCCGGGGGGACCCATTTAAGCGCGACACCGGGGGTAGGAACCAAAAAACGGGGGTCGGAACCAAAAAAACGGGCCCCCGTTTCCTGGGGGACCCATTTAAGCGCGACACCGGGGGTAGGAACCAAAAAACGGGGGTAGGAACCAAAAAAAGGGGCCCCGTTTCCGGGGGGACCCATTTAAGCGCGACACCGGGGGTAGGAACCAAAAAACGGGGGTAGGAACCAAAAAAAAGGACCCCCGTTTCCGGGGGGACCCATTTAAGCGCGACACCGGGGGTAGGAACCAAAAAATGGGGGTAGGAACCAAAAAAACGGGCCCCCGTTTCCGGGGGGACCCATTTAAGCGCGACACCGGGGGTAGGAACCAAAAAACGGGGGTAGGAACCAAAAAAACGGGCCCCCGTTTCCGGGGGGACCCATTTAAGCGCGACACCGGGGGTAGGAACCAAAAAACAGGGTTAGGAACCAAAAAAACGGGCCCCCTTTTCCGTGGGACCCATTTAAGCGCGACACCGGGGGTAGGAACCAAAAAACGGGCCCCCGTTTCCGGGGGGACCCATTTAAGCGCGACACCGGGGGTAGGAACCAAAAAACGGGGGTAGGAACCAAAAAAACGGGCCCCCGTTTCCGGGGGACCCATTTAAGCGCGACACCGGTGGTAGGAACCAAAAAACGGGGTTAGGAACCAAAAAAACGGGCCCCCGTTTCCGGGGGGACCCATTTAAGCGCGACACCGGGGGTAGGAACCAAAAAACGGGCGTAGGAACCAAAAAAACGGGTCCCCGTTTCCGGGGGGACCCATTTAAGCGTGACACCGGGGGTAGGAACCAAAAAACGGGTTAGGAACCAAAAAAAAGGACCACCGTTTCCGGGGGGACCCATTTAAGCGCGACACCGGGTGTAGGAACCAAAAAACGGGGGTAGGAACCAAAAAAACGGGCCCCCGTTTCCTGGGGCACCCATTTAAGCGCGACACCGGGGGTAGGAACCAAAAAACGGGGGTAGGAACCAAAAAAAGGGCCCCCGTTTCCGGGGGGACCCATTTAAACGCGACACCGGGGGTAGGAACCAAAAAACGGGCCCCCGTTTCCGGGGGGACCCATTTAAGCGCGACACCGGGGGTAGGAACCAAAAAACGGGGGTAGGAACCAAAAAAACGTGCCCCCGTTTCCTGGGGGACCCATTTAAGCGCGACACCGGGGGTAGGAACCAAAAAACGGGGGTAGGAACAAAAAAAACGGGCCCCCCTTTCCGGGGGGACCCATTTAAGCACGACACCGGGGGTAGGAACCAAAAAACGGGGGTAGGAACCAAAAAAACGGGCCCCCGTTTCCGGGAGGACCCATTTAAGCGCGACACCGGGGGTAGGAACCAAAAAACGGGGGTAGGAACCAAAAAAACGGGCCCCCGTTTCCGGGGGGACCCATTTAAGCGCGACACCGAGGGTAGGAACCAAAAAACGGGGGTAGGAACCAAAAAAACGGGCCCCCGTTTCCGGGGGGACCCATTTAAGCGCGACACCGGGGGTAGGAACAAAAAACGGGGGTAGGTACCAAAAAAACGGGCCCCCGTTTCCGGGGGGACCCATTTAAGCGCGACACCGGGGGTAGGAACCAAAAAACGGGGGTAGGAACCAAAAAAACGGGCCCCCGTTTCTGGTGGGACCCATTTAAGCGCGACACCGGGGGTAGGAACCAAAAAACGGGGGTAGGAACCAAAAAAAACGGGCCCCCGTTTCCGGGGGACCCATTTAAGCGCGACACCGGGGTAGGAACCAAAAAACGGGGGTAGGAACCAAAAAAACGGGCCCCCGTTTCCGGGGGGACCCATTTAAGCGCGACACCGGGGGTAGGAACCAAAAAACGGGGGTAGGAACCAAAAAAACGGGCCCCCGTTTCCGGGGGGAGTCATTTAAGCGCGACACCGGGGGTAGGAACCAAAAAACGGGGGTAGGAACCAAAAAAACGGGTCCCCGTTTCCGGGGGGACCCATTTAAGCGTGACACCGGGGGTAGGAACCAAAAAACGGGTTAGGAACCAAAAAAAAGGACCCCCGTTTCCGGGGGGACCCATTTAAGCGCGACACCGGGGGTAGGAACCAAAAAACGGGGGTCGGAACCAAAAAAACGGGCCCCCGTTTCTTGGGGGACCCATTTAAGTGCAACACCGGGGGTAGGAACCAAAAAACGGGGGTAGGAACCAAAAAAAACGGGCCCCCGTTTCCTGGGGACCCATTTAAGCGTTTCACCGGGGGTAGGAACCAAAAAACGGAGGTAGGAACCAAAAAAACGGGCCCCCGTTTCCGGGGGGACCCATTTAAGCGCGACACCGGGGGTAGGAACCAAAAACGGGGGTAGGAACCAAAAAAACGGGCCCCCGTTTCCGGGGGGACCCATTTAAGCGCGACACCGGGGGTAGGAACCAAAAAATGGGGGTAACCAAAAAAAACGGGCCCCCGTTTCCGGGGGGACCCATTTAAGCACGACACCGGGGGTAGGAACCAAAAAACGGGCCCCCGTTTCCGGGGGGACCCATTTAAGCGCGACACCGGGGGTAGGAACCAAAAAACGGAGGTAGTAATCCAAAAAAGGGGGCCCCAGTTTCCGGGGGACCCATTTAAGCGCGACACCGGGGGTAGGAACCAAAAAACGGGTTAGGAACCAAAAAAAAGGACCCCCGTTTCCGGGGGGACCCATTTAAGCGCGACACCGGGGGGTAGGAACCAAAAAACGGGGGTCGGAACCAAAAAAACGGGCCCCCGTTTCTGGTGGGACCCATTTAAGCGCGACACCGGGGGTAGGAACCAAAAAACGGGGGTAGGAACCAAAAAAACGGGCCCCCGTTTCCGGGGGACCCATTTAAGCGCGACACCGGGGGTAGGAACCAAAAAACGGGGGTAGGAACCAAAAAAACGGGCCCCCGTTTCCGGGGGGACCCATTTAAGCGCGACACCGGGGGTAGGAACCAAAAAACGGGGTAGGAACCAAAAAAACGGGCCCCCGTTTCCGGGGGGAGTCATTTAAGCGCGACACCGGGGGTAGGAACCAAAAAACGGGGGTAGGAACCAAAAAAACGGGTCCCCGTTTCCGGGGGGACCCATTTAAGCGTGACACCGGGGGTAGGAACCAAAAAACGGGTTAGGAACCAAAAAAAAGGACCCCCTTTTCCGGGGGGACCCATTTAAGCGCGACACCGGGGTAGGAACCAAAAAACGGGGGTCGGAACCAAAAAAACGGGCCCCCGTTTCCTGGGGGACCCATTTAAGCGCGACACCGGGGGTAGGAACCAAAAACGGGGGTAGGAACCAAAAAAAGGGGCCCCGTTTCCGGGGGGACCCATTTAAGCGCGACACCGGGGGGTAGGAACCAAAAAACGGGGGTAGGAACCAAAAAAAAGGACCCCCGTTTCCGGGGGGACCCATTTAAGCGCGACACCGGGGGTAGGAACCAAAAAATGGGGGTAGGAACCAAAAAAACGGGCCCCCGTTTCCGGGGGGGACCCATTTAAGCGCGACACCGGGGGTAGGAACCAAAAAACGGGGGTAGGAACCAAAAAAACGGGCCCCCTTTTCCGTGGGACCCATTTAAGCGCGACACCGGGGGTAGGAACCAAAAAACGGGCCCCCGTTTCCGGGGGGACCCATTTAAGCGCGACACCGGGGGTAGGAACCAAAAAACGGGGGTAGGAACCAAAAAAAACGGGCCCCCGTTTCCGGGGGACCCATTTAAGCGCGACACCGGTGGTAGGAACCAAAAAACGGGGTTAGGAACCAAAAAAACGGGCCCCCGTTTCCGGGGGGACCCATTTAAGCGCGACACCGGGGGTAGGAACCAAAAAACGGGCGTAGGAACCAAAAAAACGGGTCCCCGTTTCCGGGGGGACCCATTTAAGCGTGACACCGGGGGTAGGAACCAAAAAACGGGTTAGGAACCAAAAAAAAGGACCACCGTTTCCGGGGGGACCCATTTAAGCGCGACACCGGGTGTAGGAACCAAAAAACGGGGGTAGGAACCAAAAAAACGGGCCCCCGTTTCCTGGGGCACCCATTTAAGCGCGACACCGGGGGTAGGAACCAAAAAACGGGGGTAGGAACCAAAAAAAGGGCCCCCGTTTCCGGGGGGACCCATTTAAACGCGACACCGGGGGTAGGAACCAAAAAACGGGCCCCCGTTTCCGGGGGGACCCATTTAAGCGCGACACCGGGGGGTAGGAACCAAAAACGGGGGTAGGAACCAAAAAAACGTGCCCCCGTTTCCTGGGGGACCCATTTAAGCGCGACACCGGGGGTAGGAACCAAAAAACGGGGGTAGGAACAAAAAAAACGGGCCCCCCTTTCCGGGGGGACCCATTTAAGCACGACACCGGGGGTAGGAACCAAAAAACGGGGGTAGGAACCAAAAAAACGGGCCCCCGTTTCCGGGAGGACCCATTTAAGCGCGACACCGGGGGTAGGAACCAAAAAACGGGGGTAGGAACCAAAAAAACGGGCCCCCGTTTCCGGGGGGACCCATTTAAGCGCGACACCGAGGGTAGGAACCAAAAAACGGGGGTAGGAACCAAAAAAACGGGCCCCCGTTTCCGGGGGGACCCATTTAAGCGCGACACCGGGGGTAGGAACAAAAAACGGGGGTAGGTACCAAAAAAACGGGCCCCCGTTTCCGGGGGGACCCATTTAAGCGCGACACCGGGGGTAGGAACCAAAAAACGGGGGTAGGAACCAAAAAAACGGGCCCCCGTTTCCGGGGGGACCCATTTAAGCGCGACACCGGGGGTAGGAACCAAAAAAACGGGGGTAGGTACCAAAAAAACGGGCCTCCGTATCCGGGGGGACCCATTTAAGAGCGACACCGGGGGGTAGGAACCAAAAAACGGAGTTAGGAACCAAAAAAAAGGGCCCAAGTTTCCGGAGGACCCATTTAAGCGCGACACCGGGGGTAGGAACCAAAAAACGGGGGTAGGAACCAAAAAAACGGGCCCCCGTTTCCGGGGGGACCCATTTAAGCGCGAAACCGGGGGTAGGAACCAAAAAACGGGGGTAGGAACCAAAAAAAAGGGCCCCCGTTTCCGGGGGGACCCATTTAAGCGCGACACCGGGGGTAGGAACCAAAAAACGGGGGTAGGAACCAAAAAAATGGGCCCCCGTTTCCTGGGGCAGCAATTTAAGCGCGACACCGGGGGTAGGAACCAAAAAACGGGGGTAGGAACCAAAAAAAACGGTCTCCCGTTTCCGGGGGGACCCATTTAAGCGCGACACCGTTGGTAGGAACCAAAAAAAGGGGTTAGGAACCAAAAAAAAGGGCCCCCGTTTCCGGGGGGACCCATTTTAGCGCGACACCGGGGGTAGGAACCAAAAAAACGGGCCCCCGTTTCCGGGGGGACCCATTTAAGCGCGACACCGGGGGTAGGAACCAAAAAACGGGGGTAGGAACCAAAAAAACGGGCCCCCGTTTCCTGGGGGACCCATTTAAGTGCAACACCGGGGGTAGGAACCAAAAAACGGGGGTAGGAACCAAAAAAACGGGCCCCCGTTTCCTGGGGACCCATTTAAGCGTTTCACCGGGGGTAGGAACCAAAAAACGGAGGTAGGAACCAAAAAAACGGGCCCCCGTTTCCGGGGGGACCCATTTAAGCGCGACACCGGGGGTAGGAACCAAAAAACGGGGGTAGGAACCAAAAAAAACGGGCCCCCGTTTCCGGGGGGACCCATTTAAGCGCGACACCGGGGGTAGGAACGAAAAAATGGGGTAGAAACCAAAAAAACGGGCCCCCGTTTCCGGGGGGACCCATTTAAGCACGACACCGGGGGTAGGAACCAAAAAACGGGCCCCCGTTTCCGGGGGGACCCATTTAAGCGCGACACCGGGGGTAGGAACCAAAAAACGGAGGTAGTAATCCAAAAAAGGGGCCCCAGTTTCCGGGGGGACCCATTTAAGCGCGACACCGGGGTAGGAACCAAAAAACGGGTTAGGAACCAAAAAAAAGGACCCCCGTTTCCGGGGGGACCCATTTAAGCGCGACACCGGGGGGTAGGAACCAAAAAACGGGGGTAGGAACCAAAAAAACGGGCCCCCGTTTCCGGGGGGACCCATTTAAGCGCGACACCGGGGGTAGGAACCAAAAACGGGGGTAGGTACCAAAAAAACGGGCCTCCGTATCCGGGGGGACCCATTTAAGAGCGACACCGGGGGTAGGAACCAAAAAACGGAGTTAGGAACCAAAAAAAAGGGCCCAAGTTTCCGGGAGGACCCATTTAAGCGCGACACCGGGGGTAGGAACCAAAAAACGGGGGTAGGAACCAAAAAAACGGGCCCCCGTTTCCGGGGGGACCCATTTAAGCGCGAAACCGGGGGTAGGAACCAAAAAACGGGGGTAGGAACCAAAAAAAAGGGCCCCCGTTTCCGGGGGGACCCATTTAAGCGCGACACCGGGGGTAGGAACCAAAAAACGGGGGTAGGAACCAAAAAAATGGGCCCCCGTTTCCTGGGGCAGCAATTTAAGCGCGACACCGGGGGTAGGAACCAAAAAACGGGGGTAGGAACCAAAAAAACGGTCTCCCGTTTCCGGGGGGACCCATTTAAGCGCGACACCGTTGGTAGGAACCAAAAAAAGGGGTTAGGAACCAAAAAAAAGGGCCCCCGTTTCCGGGGGGACCCATTTTAGCGCGACACCGGGGGTAGGAACCAAAAAAACGGGCCCCCGTTTCCGGGGGGACCCATTTAAGCGCGACACCGGGGGTAGGAACCAAAAAACGGGGGTAGGAACCAAAAAAACGGGCCCCCGTTTCCTGGGGGACCCATTTAAGTGCAACACCGGGGGTAGGAACCAAAAAACGGGGGTAGGAACCAAAAAAACGGGCCCCCGTTTCCTGGGGACCCATTTAAGCGTTTCACCGGGGGTAGGAACCAAAAAACGGAGGTAGGAACCAAAAAAACGGGCCCCCGTTTCCGGGGGGACCCATTTAAGCGCGACACCGGGGGTAGGAACCAAAAAACGGGGGTAGGAACCAAAAAAACGGGCCCCCGTTTCCGGGGGGACCCATTTAAGCGCGACACCGGGGGTAGGAACCAAAAAATGGGGGTAGAAACCAAAAAAACGGGCCCCCGTTTCCGGGGGGACCCATTTAAGCACGACACCGGGGGTAGGAACCAAAAAACGGGCCCCCGTTTCCGGGGGGACCCATTTAAGCGCGACACCGGGGGTAGGAACCAAAAAACGGAGGTAGTAATCCAAAAAAGGGGCCCCAGTTTCCGGGGGGACCCATTTAAGCGCGACACCGGGGGTAGGAACCAAAAAACGGGTTAGGAACCAAAAAAAAGGACCCCCGTTTCCGGGGGGACCCATTTAAGCGCGACACCGGGGGTAGGAACCAAAAAACGGGGGTCGGAACCAAAAAAACGGGCCCCCGTTTCTGGTGGGACCCATTTAAGCGCGACACCGGGGGTAGGAACCAAAAAACGGGGGTAGGAACCAAAAAAACGGGCCCCCGTTTCCGGGGGACCCATTTAAGCGCGACACCGGGGGTAGGAACCAAAAAACGGGGGTAGGAACCAAAAAAACGGGCCCCCGTTTCCGGGGGGACCCATATAAGCGCGACACCGGGGGTAGGAACCAAAAAACGGGGTAGGAACCAAAAAAACGGGCCCCCGTTTCCGGGGGGAGTCATTTAAGCGCGACACCGGGGGTAGGAACCAAAAAACGGGGGTAGGAACCAAAAAAACGGGTCCCCGTTTCCGGGGGGACCCATTTAAGCGTGACACCGGGGGTAGGAACCAAAAAACGGGTTAGGAACCAAAAAAAAGGACCCCCTTTTCCGGGGGGACCCATTTAAGCGCGACACCGGGGGTAGGAACCAAAAAACGGGGGTCGGAACCAAAAAAACGGGCCCCCGTTTCCTGGGGGACCCATTTAAGCGCGACACCGGGGGTAGGAACCAAAAAACGGGGGTAGGAACCAAAAAAAGGGGCCCCTTTTCCGGGGGGACCCATTTAAGCGCGACACCGGGGGTAGGAACCAAAAAACGGGGGTAGGAACCAAAAAAAAGGACCCCCGTTTCCGGGGGGACCCATTTAAGCGCGACACCGGGGGTAGGAACCAAAAAATGGGGGTAGGAACCAAAAAAACGGGCCCCCGTTTCCGGGGGGACCCATTTAAGCGCGACACCGGGGGTAGGAACCAAAAAACGGGGGTAGGAACCAAAAAAACGGGCCCCCGTTTCCGGGGGGACCCATTTAAGTGCGACACCGGGGGTAGGAACCAAAAAACAGGGTTAGGAACCAAAAAAACGGGCCCCCTTTTCCGTGGGACCCATTTAAGCGCGACACCGGGGGTAGGAACCAAAAAACGGGCCCCCGTTTCCGGGGGGACCCATTTAAGCGCGACACCGGGGGTAGGAACCAAAAAACGGGGGTAGGAACCAAAAAAACGGGCCCCCGCTTCCGGGGGACCCATTTAAGCGCGACACCGGTGGTAGGAACCAAAAAACGGGGTTAGGAACCAAAAAAACGGGCCCCCGTTTCCGGGGGGACCCATTTAAGCGCGACACCGGGGGTAGGAACCAAAAAACGGGGGTAGGAACCAAAAAAACGGGTCCCCGTTTCCGGGGGGACCCATTTAAGCGTGACACCGGGGGTAGGAACCAAAAAACGGGTTAGGAACCAAAAAAAAGGACCACCGTTTCCGGGGGGACCCATTTAAGCGCGACACCGGGTGTAGGAACCAAAAAACGGGGGTAGGAACCAAAAAAACGGGCCCCCGTTTCCTGGGGGACCCATTTAAGCGCGACACCGGGGGTAGGAACCAAAAAACGGGGGTAGGAACCAAAAAAACGGGCCCCCGTTTCCGGGGGGACCCATTTAAACGCGACACCGGGGGTAGGAACCAAAAAACGGGCCCCCGTTTCCGGGGGGACCCATTTAAGCGCGACACCGGGGGTAGGAACCAAAAAACGGGGGTAGGAACCAAAAAAACGTGCCCCCGTTTCCGGGGGGACCCATTTAAGCGCGACACCGGGGGTAGGAACCAAAAAACGGGGGTAGGAACAAAAAAAACGGGCCCCCCTTTCCGGGGGGACCCATTTAAGCACGACACCGGGGGTAGGAACCAAAAAACGGGGGTAGGAACCAAAAAAACGGGCCCCCGTTTCCGGGAGGACCCATTTAAGCGCGACACCGGGGGTAGGAACCAAAAAACGGGGGTAGGAACCAAAAAAACGGGCCCCCGTTTCCGGGGGGACCCATTTAAGCGCGACACCGAGGGTAGGAACCAAAAAAACGGGCCCCCGTTTCCGGGGGGACCCATTTAAGCGCGACACCGGGGGTAGGAACCAAAAAACGGGGGTAGGTACCAAAAAAACGGGCCTCCGTATCCGGGGGGACCCATTTAAGAGCGACACCGGGGGTAGGAACCAAAAAACGGAGTTAGGAACCAAAAAAAAGGGCCCAAGTTTCCGGGAGGACCCATTTAAGCGCGACACCGGGGGTAGGAACCAAAAAACGGGGGTAGGAACCAAAAAAACGGGCCCCCGTTTCCGGGGGGACCCATTTAAGCGCGAAACCGGGGGTAGGAACCAAAAAACGGGGGTAGGAACCAAAAAAAAGGGCCCCCGTTTCCGGGGGGACCCATTTAAGCGCGACACCGGGGGTAGGAACCAAAAAACGGGGGTAGGAACCAAAAAAATGGGCCCCCGTTTCCTGGGGCAGCAATTTAAGCGCGACACCGGGGGTAGGAACCAAAAAACGGGGGTAGGAACCAAAAAAAACGGTCTCCCGTTTCCGGGGGGACCCATTTAAGCGCGACACCGTTGGTAGGAACCAAAAAAAGGGGTTAGGAACCAAAAAAAAGGGCCCCCGTTTCCGGGGGGACCCATTTTAGCGCGACACCGGGGGTAGGAACCAAAAAAACGGGCCCCCGTTTCCGGGGGGACCCATTTAAGCGCGACACCGGGGGTAGGAACCAAAAAACGGGGGTAGGAACCAAAAAAACGGGCCCCCGTTTCCTGGGGGACCCATTTAAGTGCAACACCGGGGGTAGGAACCAAAAAACGGGGGTAGGAACCAAAAAAACGGGCCCCCGTTTCCTGGGGACCCATTTAAGCGTTTCACCGGGGGTAGGAACCAAAAAACGGAGGTAGGAACCAAAAAAACGGGCCCCCGTTTCCGGGGGGACCCATTTAAGCGCGACACCGGGGGTAGGAACCAAAAAACGGGGGTAGGAACCAAAAAAACGGGCCCCCGTTTCCGGGGGGACCCATTTAAGCGCGACACCGGGGGTAGGAACCAAAAAATGGGGGTAGAAACCAAAAAAACGGGCCCCCGTTTCCGGGGGGACCCATTTAAGCACGACACCGGGGGTAGGAACCAAAAAACGGGCCCCCGTTTCCGGGGGGACCCATTTAAGCGCGACACCGGGGGTAGGAACCAAAAAACGGGTTAGGAACCAAAAAAAAGGACCCCCGTTTCCGGGGGGACCCATTTAAGCGCGACACCGGGGGTAGGAACCAAAAAACGGGGGTAGGAACCAAAAAAACGGGCCCCCGTTTCCGGGGGGACCCATTTAAGCGCGACACCGGGGGTAGGAACCAAAAAACGGGGGTAGGTACCAAAAAAACGGGCCTCCGTATCCGGGGGGACCCATTTAAGAGCGACACCGGGGGTAGGAACCAAAAAACGGAGTTAGGAACCAAAAAAAAGGGCCCAAGTTTCCGGGAGGACCCATTTAAGCGCGACACCGGGGGTAGGAACCAAAAAACGGGGGTAGGAACCAAAAAAACGGGCCCCCGTTTCCGGGGGGACCCATTTAAGCGCGAAACCGGGGGTAGGAACCAAAAAACGGGGGTAGGAACCAAAAAAAAGGGCCCCCGTTTCCGGGGGGACCCATTTAAGCGCGACACCGGGGGTAGGAACCAAAAAACGGGGGTAGGAACCAAAAAAATGGGCCCCCGTTTCCTGGGGCAGCAATTTAAGCGCGACACCGGGGGTAGGAACCAAAAAACGGGGGTAGGAACCAAAAAAAACGGTCTCCCGTTTCCGGGGGGACCCATTTAAGCGCGACACCGTTGGTAGGAACCAAAAAAAGGGGTTAGGAACCAAAAAAAAGGGCCCCCGTTTCCGGGGGGACCCATTTTAGCGCGACACCGGGGGTAGGAACCAAAAAAACGGGCCCCCGTTTCCGGGGGGACCCATTTAAGCGCGACACCGGGGGTAGGAACCCAAAAACGGGGGTAGGAACCAAAAAAACGGGCCCCCGTTTCCTGGGGGACCCATTTAAGTGCAACACCGGGGGTAGGAACCAAAAAACGGGGGTAGGAACCAAAAAAACGGGCCCCCGTTTCCTGGGGACCCATTTAAGCGTTTCACCGGGGGTAGGAACCAAAAAACGGAGGTAGGAACCAAAAAAACGGGCCCCCGTTTCCGGGGGGACCCATTTAAGCGCGACACCGGGGGTAGGAACCAAAAAACGGGGGTAGGAACCAAAAAAACGGGCCCCCGTTTCCGGGGGGACCCATTTAAGCGCGACACCGGGGGTAGGAACCAAAAAATGGGGGTAGAAACCAAAAAAACGGGCCCCCGTTTCCGGGGGGACCCATTTAAGCACGACACCGGGGGTAGGAACCAAAAAACGGGCCCCCGTTTCCGGGGGGACCCATTTAAGCGCGACACCGGGGGTAGGAACCAAAAAACGGAGGTAGTAATCCAAAAAAGGGGCCCCAGTTTCCGGGGGGACCCATTTAAGCGCGACACCGGGGGTAGGAACCAAAAAACGGGTTAGGAACCAAAAAAAAGGACCCCCGTTTCCGGGGGGACCCATTTAAGCGCGACACCGGGGGTAGGAACCAAAAAACGGGGGTCGGAACCAAAAAAACGGGCCCCCGTTTCTGGTGGGACCCATTTAAGCGCGACACCGGGGGTAGGAACCAAAAAACGGGGGTAGGAACCAAAAAAACGGGCCCCCGTTTCCGGGGGACCCATTTAAGCGCGACACCGGGGGTAGGAACCAAAAAACGGGGGTAGGAACCAAAAAAACGGGCCCCCGTTTCCGGGGGGACCCATTTAAGCGCGACACCGGGGGTAGGAACCAAAAAACGGGGTAGGAACCAAAAAAACGGGCCCCCGTTTCCGGGGGGAGTCATTTAAGCGCGACACCGGGGGTAGGAACCAAAAAACGGGGGTAGGAACCAAAAAAACGGGTCCCCGTTTCCGGGGGGACCCATTTAAGCGTGACACCGGGGGTAGGAACCAAAAAACGGGTTAGGAACCAAAAAAAAGGACCCCCTTTTCCGGGGGGACCCATTTAAGCGCGACACCGGGGGTAGGAACCAAAAAACGGGGGTCGGAACCAAAAAAACGGGCCCCCGTTTCCTGGGGGACCCATTTAAGCGCGACACCGGGGGTAGGAACCAAAAAACGGGGGTAGGAACCAAAAAAAGGGGCCCCTTTTCCGGGGGGACCCATTTAAGCGCGACACCGGGGGTAGGAACCAAAAAACGGGGGTAGGAACCAAAAAAAAGGACCCCCGTTTCCGGGGGGACCCATTTAAGCGCGACACCGGGGGTAGGAACCAAAAAACGGGGGTAGGAACCAAAAAAACGGGCCCCCGTTTCCGGGGGGACCCATTTAAGCGCGACACCGGGGGTAGGAACCAAAAAACGGGGGTAGGAACCAAAAAAACGGGCCCCCGTTTCCGGGGGGACCCATTTAAGCGCGACACCGGGGGTAGGAACCAAAAAACAGGGTTAGGAACCAAAAAAACGGGCCCCCTTTTCCGTGGGACCCATTTAAGCGCGACACCGGGGGTAGGAACCAAAAAACGGGCCCCCGTTTCCGGGGGGACCCATTTAAGCGCGACACCGGGGGTAGGAACCAAAAAACGGGGGTAGGAACCAAAAAAACGGGCCCCCGTTTCCGGGGGACCCATTTAAGCGCGACACCGGTGGTAGGAACCAAAAAACGGGGTTAGGAACCAAAAAAACGGGCCCCCGTTTCCGGGGGGACCCATTTAAGCGCGACACCGGGGGTAGGAAACAAAAAACGGGGGTAGGAACCAAAAAAAACGGGTCCCCGTTTCCGGGGGGACCCATTTAAGCGTGACACCGGGGGTAGGAACCAAAAAACGGGTTAGGAACCAAAAAAAAGGACCACCGTTTCCGGGGGGACCCATTTAAGCGCGACACCGGGTGTAGGAACCAAAAAACGGGGGTAGGAACCAAAAAAACGGGCCCCCGTTTCCTGGGGGACCCATTTAAGCGCGACACCGGGGGTAGGAACCAAAAAACGGGGGTAGGAACCAAAAAAACGGGCCCCCGTTTCCGGGGGGACCCATTTAAACGCGACACCGGGGGTAGGAACCAAAAAACGGGCCCCCGTTTCCGGGGGGACCCATTTAAGCGCGACACCGGGGGTAGGAACCAAAAAACGGGGGTAGGAACCAAAAAAACGTGCCCCCGTTTCCTGGGGGACCCATTTAAGCGCGACACCGGGGGTAGGAACCAAAAAACGGGGGTAGGAACAAAAAAAACGGGCCCCCGTTTCCGGGGGGACCCATTTAAGCACGACACCGGGGGTAGGAACCAAAAAACGGGGGTAGGAACCAAAAAAACGGGCCCCCGTTTCCGGGAGGACCCATTTAAGCGCGACACCGGGGGTAGGAACCAAAAAACGGGGGTAGGAACCAAAAAAACGGGCCCCCGTTTCCGGGGGGACCCATTTAAGCGCGACACCGAGGGTAGGAACCAAAAAACGGGGGTAGGAACCAAAAAAATGGGCCCCCGTTTCCGGGGGGACCCATTTAAGCGCGACACCGGGGGTAGGAACAAAAAACGGGGGTAGGTACCAAAAAAACGGGCCCCCGTTTCCGGGGGGACCCATTTAAGCGCGACACCGGGGGTAGGAACCAAAAAACGGGGGTAGGAACAAAAAAACGGGCCCCCGTTTCCGGGGGGACCCATTTAAGCGCGACACCGGGGGTACGAACCAAAAAACGGGGGTAGGAACCAAGAAAACGCGCCCCCGTTTCCGGGGGGACCCATTTAAGCACGTCACCAGGGGTAGGAACCAAAAAACAGGGGTAGGAACGAAAAAAACAGGCCCCCGTTTCCGGGGGGACACATTTAAGCGCGACACCGGGGGTAGGAACAAAAAAATGGGGGTAGGAACCAAAAAAACGGGCCCCTTTTCCGGGGGGACCCATTTAAGCGCGACACCGGGGGGTAGGAACCAGAAAACAGGGGTAGGAACCGAAAAACCGTGCCCCCTTTTCCTGTGGGACCCATTTAAGCGCACACTGGGGGTAGGAACCAAAAACCGGGCTCCCGTTTCCGGAGAGACCCATTTAAGCGCGGAACCGAGGGTAGGAACCAAAAAACGGGGGTAGGAACCAAAAAAACGGGCCCCCGTTTCCGGGGGGACCCATTCAAGCGTGACACCGGGGGTAGGAACCAAAAAACGGGGGTATTAACCAGAAAAACGGGCCCCCGTTTCCAGGGGAACCCATTTAAGAGCGGCACCGTGGGCAGGAACCAAAAAACGGGGGTAGGAACCAAAAAAACGGGCCCCTGTTTCCGGGGGGACCCATTTAAGCGCGACACCGGGGGTAGGAACCAAAAAACGGGGGTAGGAACCAAAAAAACGGGCCCCCGTTTCCGGGGGGACCCATTTAAGCGCGACACCGGGGGTAGGAACCAAAAAACGGGGGTAGGAACCAAAAAAACGGGCCCCCGTTTCCGGGGGGACCCATTTAAGCGCGACACCGGGGGGTAGGAACCAAAAAACGGTGGTAGGTACCTTAAAACGGGCCCCCGTTTCCGGGGGGACCCATTTAATCTCGACACCGGGGGTAGGAACCAAAAAACGGGGGTAGGAACCAAAAAAACGGGCCCCCGTTTCCGGGGGGACCCATTTAAGCGCGACACCGGGGGTAGGAACCAAAAAACGGGGGTAGGAACCAAAAAAACGGGCCCCCGTTTCCGGGGGGACCCGTTTAAGCGCGACACCGGGGGTAGGAACCAAAAAACGGGGGTAGGAACCAAAAAAACGGGCCCCCGTTTCCGGGGGACCCATTTAAGCGCGACACCGGGGGTAGGAACCAAAAAACGGGGGTAGGAACCAAGAAAACGGGCCCCCGTTTCCGGGGGGACCCATTTAAGCGCGACACCGGGGGTAGGAACAAAAAACGGGGGTAGGTACCAAAAAAACGGGCCCCCGTTTCCGGGGGGACCCATTTAAGCGCGACACCGGGGGTAGGAACCAAAAAACGGGGGTAGGAACAAAAAAACGGGCCCCCGTTTCCGGGGGGACCCATTTAAGCGCGACACCGGGGGTACGAACCAAAAAAACGGGGGTAGGAACCAAGAAAACGCGCCCCCGTTTCCGGGGGGACCCATTTAAGCACGTCACCAGGGGTAGGAACCAAAAAACAGGGGTAGGAACGAAAAAAACAGGCCCCCGTTTCCGGGGGGACACATTTAAGCGCGACACCGGGGGTAGGAACAAAAAAATGGGGGTAGGAACCAAAAAAACGGGCCCCTTTTCCGGGGGGACCCATTTAAGCGCGACACCGGGGGGTAGGAACCAGAAAACAGGGGTAGGAACCGAAAAACCGTGCCCCCTTTTCCTGTGGGACCCATTTAAGCGCACACTGGGGGTAGGAACCAAAAACCGGGCTCCCGTTTCCGGAGAGACCCATTTAAGCGCGGAACCGAGGGTAGGAACCAAAAAACGGGGGTAGGAACCAAAAAAACGGGCCCCCGTTTCCGGGGGGACCCATTCAAGCGTGACACCGGGGGTAGGAACCAAAAAACGGGGGTATTAACCAGAAAAACGGGCCCCCGTTTCCGGGGGAACCCATTTAAGAGCGGCACCGTGGGCAGGAACCAAAAAACGGGGGTAGGAACCAAAAAAACGGGCCCCTGTTTCCGGGGGGACCCATTTAAGCGCGACACCGGGGGTAGGAACCAAAAAACGGGGGTAGGAACCAAAAAAACGGGCCCCCGTTTCCGGGGGGACCCATTTAAGCGCGACACCGGGGGTAGGAACCAAAAAACGGGGGTAGGAACCAAAAAAACGGGCCCCCGTTTCCGGGGGGACCCATTTAAGCGCGACACCGGGGGGTAGGAACCAAAAAACGGTGGTAGGTACCTTAAAACGGGCCCCCGTTTCCGGGGGGACCCATTTAATCTCGACACCGGGGGTAGGAACCAAAAAACGGGGGTAGGAACCAAAAAAACGGGCCCCCGTTTCCGGGGGGACCCATTTAAGCGCGACACCGGGGGTAGGAACCAAAAAACGGGGGTAGGAACCAAAAAAACGGGCCCCCGTTTCCGGGGGGACCCGTTTAAGCGCGACACCGGGGGTAGGAACCAAAAAACGGGGGTAGGAACCAAAAAAACGGGCCCCCGTTTCCGGGGGACCCATTTAAGCGCGACACCGGGGGTAGGAACCAAAAAACTGGGGTAGGAACCAAGAAAACGGGCCCCCGTTTCCGGGGGGACCCATTTAAGCGCGACACCGGGGGTAGGAACCAAAAAACGGGGGTAGGAACCAAAAAAACGGGCCCCCGTTTCCGGGGGGACCCATTTAAGCGCGACACCGGGGGTAGGAACCAAAAAACGGGGGTAGGAACCAAAAAAACGGGCCCCCGTTTCCGGGGGGACCCATTTAAGCGCGACACCGGGGGTAGGAACCAAAAAACAGGGGTAGGAACCAAAAAAACGGGCCCCCGTTTCCGGGGGGACCCATTTAAGCGTGACACCAGGGGTAGGAACCAAAAAACGGGGGTAGGAACCAAAAAAACGGGCCCCCGTTTCCGGGGGGACCCATTTAAGCGCGACAGCGGGGGTAGGAACCAAAAAACGGGGGTAGGAACCAAAAAAACGGGCCCCCGTTTCCGGGGGGACCCATTTAAGTGCGACACCGGGGGTAGGAACCAAAAAACGGGGGTAGGAACCAAAAAAACGGGCCCCCGTTTCCGGGGGGACCCATTTAAGCGCGACACCGGGGGTAGGAACCAAAAAACAGGGGTAGGAACCAAAAAACGGGCCCCCGTTTCCGGGGGGACCCATTTAAGCGCGACACCGGGGGTAGGAACCAAAAAACGGGGGTAGGAACCAAAAAAACGGGCCCCCGTTTCCGGGGGGACCCATTTAAGCGCGACACCGGGGGTAGGAACCAAAAAACGGGGGTAGGAACCAAAAAAACAGGCCCCCATTTCCGGGGGGACCCATTTAAGCGCGACACCGGGGGTAGGAACCAAAAAACGGGGGTAGGAACCAAAAAAAAGGACCCCCGTTTCCGGGGGGACCCATTTAAGCGCGACACCGGGGGTAGGAACCAAAAAACGGGGGTAGGAACCAAAAAAACGGGCCCCCGTTTCCGGGGGGACCCATTTAAGCGCGACACCGGGGGTAGGAACCAAAAAACGGGGGTAGGAACCAAAAAAACGGGCCCCCGTTTCCGGGGGGACCCATTTAAGCGCGACACCGGGGGGTAGGAACCAGAAAACAGGGGTAGGAACCGAAAAACCGTGCCCCCTTTTCCTGTGGGACCCATTTAAGCGCACACTGGGGGTAGGAACCAAAAACCGGGCTCCCGTTTCCGGAGAGACCCATTTAAGCGCGGAACCGAGGGTAGGAACCAAAAAACGGGGGTAGGAACCAAAAAAACGGGCCCCCGTTTCCGGGGGGACCCATTCAAGCGTGACACCGGGGGTAGGAACCAAAAAACGGGGGTATTAACCAGAAAAACGGGCCCCCGTTTCCAGGGGAACCCATTTAAGAGCGGCACCGTGGGCAGGAACCAAAAAACGGGGGTAGGAACCAAAAAAACGGGCCCCTGTTTCCGGGGGGACCCATTTAAGCGCGACACCGGGGGTAGGAACCAAAAAACGGGGGTAGGAACCAAAAAAACGGGCCCCCGTTTCCGGGGGGACCCATTTAAGCGCGACACCGGGGGTAGGAACCAAAAAACGGGGGTAGGAACCAAAAAAACGGGCCCCCGTTTCCGGGGGGACCCATTTAAGCGCGACACCGGGGGGTAGGAACCAAAAAACGGTGGTAGGTACCTTAAAACGGGCCCCCGTTTCCGGGGGGACCCATTTAATCTCGACACCGGGGGTAGGAACCAAAAAACGGGGGTAGGAACCAAAAAAACGGGCCCCCGTTTCCGGGGGGACCCATTTAAGCGCGACACCGGGGGTAGGAACCAAAAAACGGGGGTAGGAACCAAAAAAACGGGCCCCCGTTTCCGGGGGGACCCGTTTAAGCGCGACACCGGGGGTAGGAACCAAAAAACGGGGGTAGGAACCAAAAAAACGGGCCCCCGTTTCCGGGGGACCCATTTAAGCGCGACACCGGGGGTAGGAACCAAAAAACGGGGGTAGGAACCAAGAAAACGGGCCCCCGTTTCCGGGGGGACCCATTTAAGCGCGACACCGGGGGTAGGAACAAAAAACGGGGGTAGGTACCAAAAAAACGGGCCCCCGTTTCCGGGGGGACCCATTTAAGCGCGACACCGGGGGTAGGAACCAAAAAACGGGGGTAGGAACAAAAAAACGGGCCCCCGTTTCCGGGGGGACCCATTTAAGCGCGACACCGGGGGTACGAACCAAAAAAACGGGGGTAGGAACCAAGAAAACGCGCCCCCGTTTCCGGGGGGACCCATTTAAGCACGTCACCAGGGGTAGGAACCAAAAAACAGGGGTAGGAACGAAAAAAACAGGCCCCCGTTTCCGGGGGGACACATTTAAGCGCGACACCGGGGGTAGGAACAAAAAAATGGGGGTAGGAACCAAAAAAACGGGCCCCTTTTCCGGGGGGACCCATTTAAGCGCGACACCGGGGGGTAGGAACCAGAAAACAGGGGTAGGAACCGAAAAACCGTGCCCCCTTTTCCTGTGGGACCCATTTAAGCGCACACTGGGGGTAGGAACCAAAAACCGGGCTCCCGTTTCCGGAGAGACCCATTTAAGCGCGGAACCGAGGGTAGGAACCAAAAAACGGGGGTAGGAACCAAAAAAACGGGCCCCCGTTTCCGGGGGGACCCATTCAAGCGTGACACCGGGGGTAGGAACCAAAAAACGGGGGTATTAACCAGAAAAACGGGCCCCCGTTTCCGGGGGAACCCATTTAAGAGCGGCACCGTGGGCAGGAACCAAAAAACGGGGGTAGGAACCAAAAAAACGGGCCCCTGTTTCCGGGGGGACCCATTTAAGCGCGACACCGGGGGTAGGAACCAAAAAACGGGGGTAGGAACCAAAAAAACGGGCCCCCGTTTCCGGGGGGACCCATTTAAGCGCGACACCGGGGGTAGGAACCAAAAAACGGGGGTAGGAACCAAAAAAACGGGCCCCCGTTTCCGGGGGGACCCATTTAAGCGCGACACCGGGGGGTAGGAACCAAAAAACGGTGGTAGGTACCTTAAAACGGGCCCCCGTTTCCGGGGGGACCCATTTAATCTCGACACCGGGGGTAGGAACCAAAAAACGGGGGTAGGAACCAAAAAAACGGGCCCCCGTTTCCGGGGGGACCCATTTAAGCGCGACACCGGGGGTAGGAACCAAAAAACGGGGGTAGGAACCAAAAAAACGGGCCCCCGTTTCCGGGGGGACCCGTTTAAGCGCGACACCGGGGGTAGGAACCAAAAAACGGGGGTAGGAACCAAAAAAACGGGCCCCCGTTTCCGGGGGACCCATTTAAGCGCGACACCGGGGGTAGGAACCAAAAAACTGGGGTAGGAACCAAGAAAACGGGCCCCCGTTTCCGGGGGGACCCATTTAAGCGCGACACCGGGGGTAGGAACCAAAAAACGGGGGTAGGAACCAAAAAAACGGGCCCCCGTTTCCGGGGGGACCCATTTAAGCGCGACACCGGGGGTAGGAACCAAAAAACGGGGGTAGGAACCAAAAAAACGGGCCCCCGTTTCCGGGGGGACCCATTTAAGCGCGACACCGGGGGTAGGAACCAAAAAACAGGGGTAGGAACCAAAAAAAACGGGCCCCCGTTTCCGGGGGGACCCATTTAAGCGCTACACCAGGGGTAGGAACCAAAAAACGGGGGTAGGAACCAAAAAAACGGGCCCCCGTTTCCGGGGGGGACCCATTTAAGCGCGACACCGGGGGTAGGAACCAAAAAACGGGTGTAGGAACCAAAAAAACGGGCCCCCGTTTCCGGGGGGACCCATTTAAGCGTGACACCAGGGGTAGGAACCAAAAAACGGGGGTAGGAACCAAAAAAACGGGCCCCCGTTTCCGGGGGGACCCATTTAAGCGCGACAGCGGGGGTAGGAACCAAAAAACGGGGGTAGGAACCAAAAAAACGGGCCCCCGTTTCCGGGGGGACCCATTTAAGTGCGACACCGGGGGTAGGAACCAAAAAACGGGGGTAGGAACCAAAAAAACGGGCCCCCGTTTCCGGGGGGACCCATTTAAGCGCGACACCGGGGGTAGGAACCAAAAAACAGGGGTAGGAACCAAAAAAACGGGCCCCCGTTTCCGGGGGGACCCATTTAAGCGCGACACCGGGGGTAGGAACCAAAAAACGGGGGTAGGAACCAAAAAAACGGGCCCCCGTTTCCGGGGGGACCCATTTAAGCGCGACACCGGGGGTAGGAACCAAAAAACGGGGGTAGGAACCAAAAAAACAGGCCCCCATTTCCGGGGGGACCCATTTAAGCGCGACACCGGGGGTAGGAACCAAAAAACGGGGGTAGGAACCAAAAAAAAGGACCCCCGTTTCCGGGGGGACCCATTTAAGCGCGACACCGGGGGTAGGAACCAAAAAACGGGGGTAGGAACCAAAAAAACGGGCCCCCGTTTCCGGGGGGACCCATTTAAGCGCGACACCGGGGGTAGGAACCAAAAAACGGGGGTAGGAACCAAAAAAACGGGCCCCCGTTTCCGGGGGGACCCATTTAAGCGCGACACCGGGGGTAGGAACCAAAAAACAGGGTTAGGAACCAAAAAAACGGGCCCCCTTTTCCGTGGGACCCATTTAAGCGCGACACCGGGGGTAGGAACCAAAAAACGGGCCCCCGTTTCCGGGGGGACCCATTTAAGCGCGACACCGGGGGTAGGAACCAAAAAACGGGGGTAGGAACCAAAAAAACGGGCCCCCGTTTCCGGGGGACCCATTTAAGCGCGACACCGGTGGTAGGAACCAAAAAACGGGGTTAGGAACCAAAAAAACGGGCCCCCGTTTCCGGGGGGACCCATTTAAGCGCGACACCGGGGGTAGGAACCAAAAAACGGGGGTAGGAACCAAAAAAACGGGTCCCCGTTTCCGGGGGGACCCATTTAAGCGTGACACCGGGGGTAGGAACCAAAAAACGGGTTAGGAACCAAAAAAAAGGACCACTGTTTCCGGGGGGACCCATTTAAGCGCGACACCGGGGGTAGGAACCAAAAAACGGGGGTAGGAACCAAAAAAACGGGCCCCCGTTTCCGGGGGGACCCATTTAAGCGCGACACCGGGGGTAGGAACCAAAAAACGGGGGTAGGAACCAAAAAAACGGGTCCCCGTTTCCGGGGGGACCCATTTAAGCGTGACACCGGGGGTAGGAACCAAAAAACGGGTTAGGAACCAAAAAAAAGGACCACCGTTTCCGGGGGGACCCATTTAAGCGCGACACCGCGTGTAGGAACCAAAAAACGGGGGTAGGAACCAAAAAAACGGGCCCCCGTTTCCTGGGGGACAGATTTAAGCGCGACACCGGGGGTAGGAACCAAAAAACGGGGGTAGGAACCAAAAAAACGGGCCCCCGTTTCCGGGGGGACCCATTTAAACGCGACACCGGGGGTAGGAACCAAAAAACGGGCCCCCGTTTCCGGGGGGACCCATTTAAGCGCGACACCGGGGGTAGGAACCAAAAAACGGGGGTAGGAACCAAAAAAACGTGCCCCCGTTTCCTGGGGGACCCATTTAAGCGCGACACCGGGGGTAGGAACCAAAAAACGGGGGTAGGAACAAAAAAAACGGGCCCCCGTTTCCGGGGGGACCCATTTAAGCACGACACCGGGGGTAGGAACCAAAAAACGGGGGTAGGAACCAAAAAAACGGGCCCCCGTTTCCGGGAGGACCCATTTAAGCGCGACACCGGGGGTAGGAACCAAAAAACGGGGGTAGGAACCAAAAAAACGGGCCCCCGTTTCCGGGGGGACCCATTTAAGCGCGACACCGAGGGTAGGAACCAAAAAACGGGGGTAGGAACCAAAAAAACGGGCCCCCGTTTCCGGGGGGGACCCATTTAAGCGCGACACCGGGGGTAGGAACAAAAAACGGGGGTAGGTACCAAAAAAACGGGCCCCCGTTTCCGGGGGGACCCATTTAAGCGCGACACCGGGGGTAGGAACCAAAAAACGGGGGTAGGAACAAAAAAACGGGCCCCCGTTTCCGGGGGGACCCATTTAAGCGCGACACCGGGGGTACGAACCAAAAAACGGGGGTAGGAACCAAGAAAACGCGCCCCCGTTTCCGGGGGGACCCATTTAAGCACGTCACCAGGGGTAGGAACCAAAAAACAGGGGTAGGAACGAAAAAAACAGGCCCCCGTTTCCGGGGGGACACATTTAAGCGCGACACCGGGGGTAGGAACAAAAAAATGGGGGTAGGAACCAAAAAAACGGGCCCCTTTTCCGGGGGGACCCATTTAAGCGCGACACCGGGGGGTAGGAACCAGAAAACAGGGGTAGGAACCGAAAAACCGTGCCCCCTTTTCCTGTGGGACCCATTTAAGCGCACACTGGGGGTAGGAACCAAAAACCGGGCTCCCGTTTCCGGAGAGACCCATTTAAGCGCGGAACCGAGGGTAGGAACCAAAAAACGGGGGTAGGAACCAAAAAAACGGGCCCCCGTTTCCGGGGGGACCCATTCAAGCGTGACACCGGGGGTAGGAACCAAAAAACGGGGGTATTAACCAGAAAAACGGGCCCCCGTTTCCGGGGGAACCCATTTAAGAGCGGCACCGTGGGCAGGAACCAAAAAACGGGGGTAGGAACCAAAAAAACGGGCCCCTGTTTCCGGGGGGACCCATTTAAGCGCGACACCGGGGGTAGGAACCAAAAAACGGGGGTAGGAACCAAAAAAAACGGGCCCCCGTTTCCGGGGGGACCCATTTAAGCGCGACACCGGGGGTAGGAACCAAAAAACGGGGGTAGGAACCAAAAAAACGGGCCCCCGTTTCCGGGGGGACCCATTTAAACGCGACACCGGGGGTAGGAACCAAAAAACGGGCCCCCGTTTCCGGGGGGACCCATTTAAGCGCGACACCGGGGGTAGGAACCAAAAAACGGGGGTAGGAACCAAAAAAACGTGCCCCCGTTTCCTGGGGGACCCATTTAAGCGCGACACCGGGGGTAGGAACCAAAAAACGGGGGTAGGAACAAAAAAAACGGGCCCCCGTTTCCGGGGGGACCCATTTAAACGCGACACCGGGGGTAGGAACCAAAAAACGGGCCCCCGTTTCCGGGGGGACCCATTTAAGCGCGACACCGGGGGTAGGAACCAAAAAACGGGGGTAGGAACCAAAAAAACGTGCCCCCGTTTCCTGGGGGACCCATTTAAGCGCGACACCGGGGGTAGGAACCAAAAAACGGGGGTAGGAACAAAAAAAACGGGCCCCCGTTTCCGGGGGGACCCATTTAAGCACGACACCGGGGGTAGGAACCAAAAAACGGGGGTAGGAACCAAAAAAACGGGCCCCCGTTTCCGGGAGGACCCATTTAAGCGCGACACCGGGGGTAGGAACCAAAAAACGGGGGTAGGAACCAAAAAAACGGGCCCCCGTTTCCGGGGGGACCCATTTAAGCGCGACACCGAGGGTAGGAACCAAAAAACGGGGGTAGGAACCAAAAAAACGGGCCCCCGTTTCCGGGGGGACCCATTTAAGCGCGACACCGGGGGTAGGAACAAAAAACGGGGGTAGGTACCAAAAAAAACGGGCCCCCGTTTCCGGGGGGACCCATTTAAGCGCGACACCGGGGGTAGGAACCAAAAAACGGGGGTAGGAACAAAAAAACGGGCCCCCGTTTCCGGGGGGACCCATTTAAGCGCGACACCGGGGGTACGAACCAAAAAACGGGGGTAGGAACCAAGAAAACGCGCCCCCGTTTCCGGGGGGACCCATTTAAGCACGTCACCAGGGGTAGGAACCAAAAAACAGGGGTAGGAACGAAAAAAACAGGCCCCCGTTTCCGGGGGGACACATTTAAGCGCGACACCGGGGGTAGGAACAAAAAAATGGGGGTAGGAACCAAAAAAACGGGCCCCTTTTCCGGGGGGACCCATTTAAGCGCGACACCGGGGGGTAGGAACCAGAAAACAGGGGTAGGAACCGAAAAACCGTGCCCCCTTTTCCTGTGGGACCCATTTAAGCGCACACTGGGGGTAGGAACCAAAAACCGGGCTCCCGTTTCCGGAGAGACCCATTTAAGCGCGGAACCGAGGGTAGGAACCAAAAAACGGGGGTAGGAACCAAAAAAACGGGCCCCCGTTTCCGGGGGGACCCATTCAAGCGTGACACCGGGGGTAGGAACCAAAAAACGGGGGTATTAACCAGAAAAACGGGCCCCCGTTTCCGGGGGAACCCATTTAAGAGCGGCACCGTGGGCAGGAACCAAAAAACGGGGGTAGGAACCAAAAAAACGGGCCCCTGTTTCCGGGGGGACCCATTTAAGCGCGACACCGGGGGTAGGAACCAAAAAACGGGGGTAGGAACCAAAAAAACGGGCCCCCGTTTCCGGGGGGACCCATTTAAGCGCGACACCGGGGGTAGGAACCAAAAAACGGGGGTAGGAACCAAAAAAACGGGCCCCCGTTTCCGGGGGGACCCATTTAAACGCGACACCGGGGGTAGGAACCAAAAAACGGGCCCCCGTTTCCGGGGGGACCCATTTAAGCGCGACACCGGGGGTAGGAACCAAAAAACGGGGGTAGGAACCAAAAAAACGTGCCCCCGTTTCCTGGGGGACCCATTTAAGCGCGACACCGGGGGTAGGAACCAAAAAACGGGGGTAGGAACAAAAAAAACGGGCCCCCGTTTCCGGGGGGACCCATTTAAGCACGACACCGGGGGTAGGAACCAAAAAACGGGGGTAGGAACCAAAAAAACGGGCCCCCGTTTCCGGGAGGACCCATTTAAGCGCGACACCGGGGGTAGGAACCAAAAAACGGGGGTAGGAACCAAAAAAACGGGCCCCCGTTTCCGGGGGGACCCATTTAAGCGCGACACCGAGGGTAGGAACCAAAAAACGGGGGTAGGAACCAAAAAAACGGGCCCCCGTTTCCGGGGGGACCCATTTAAGCGCGACACCGGGGGTAGGAACAAAAAACGGGGGTAGGTACCAAAAAAACGGGCCCCCGTTTCCGGGGGGACCCATTTAAGCGCGACACCGGGGGTAGGAACCAAAAAACGGGGGTAGGAACAAAAAAACGGGCCCCCGTTTCCGGGGGGACCCATTTAAGCGCGACACCGGGGGTACGAACCAAAAAACGGGGGTAGGAACCAAGAAAACGCGCCCCCGTTTCCGGGGGGACCCATTTAAGCACGTCACCAGGGGTAGGAACCAAAAAACAGGGGTAGGAACGAAAAAAACAGGCCCCCGTTTCCGGGGGGACACATTTAAGCGCGACACCGGGGGTAGGAACAAAAAAATGGGGGTAGGAACCAAAAAAACGGGCCCCTTTTCCGGGGGGACCCATTTAAGCGCGACACCGGGGGGTAGGAACCAGAAAACAGGGGTAGGAACCGAAAAACCGTGCCCCCTTTTCCTGTGGGACCCATTTAAGCGCACACTGGGGGTAGGAACCAAAAACCGGGCTCCCGTTTCCGGAGAGACCCATTTAAGCGCGGAACCGAGGGTAGGAACCAAAAAACGGGGGTAGGAACCAAAAAAACGGGCCCCCGTTTCCGGGGGGACCCATTCAAGCGTGACACCGGGGGTAGGAACCAAAAAACGGGGGTATTAACCAGAAAAACGGGCCCCCGTTTCCGGGGGAACCCATTTAAGAGCGGCACCGTGGGCAGGAACCAAAAAACGGGGGTAGGAACCAAAAAAACGGGCCCCTGTTTCCGGGGGGACCCATTTAAGCGCGACACCGGGGGTAGGAACCAAAAAACGGGGGTAGGAACCAAAAAAACGGGCCCCCGTTTCCGGGGGGACCCATTTAAGCGCGACACCGGGGGTAGGAACCAAAAAACGGGGGTAGGAACCAAAAAAACGGGCCCCCGTTTCCGGGGGGACCCATTTAAGCGCGACACCGGGGGGTAGGAACCAAAAAACGGTGGTAGGTACCTTAAAACGGGCCCCCGTTTCCGGGGGGACCCATTTAATCTAGACACCGGGGGTAGGAACCAAAAAACGGGGGTAGGAACCAAAAAAACGGGCCCCCGTTTCCGGGGGGACCCATTTAAGCGCGACACCGGGGGTAGGAACCAAAAAACGGGGGTAGGAACCAAAAAAAACGTGCCCCCGTTTCCTGGGGGACCCATTTAAGCGCGACACCGGGGGTAGGAACCAAAAAACGGGGGTAGGAACAAAAAAAACGGGCCCCCGTTTCCGGGGGGACCCATTTAAGCACGACACCGGGGGTAGGAACCAAAAAACGGGGGTAGGAACCAAAAAAACGGGCCCCCGTTTCCGGGAGGACCCATTTAAGCGCGACACCGGGGGTAGGAACCAAAAAACGGGGGTAGGAACCAAAAAAACGGGCCCCCGTTTCCGGGGGGACCCATTTAAGCGCGACACCGAGGGTAGGAACCAAAAAACGGGGGTAGGAACCAAAAAAACGGGCCCCCGTTTCCGGGGGGACCCATTTAAGCGCGACACCGGGGGTAGGAACAAAAAACGGGGGTAGGTACCAAAAAAACGGGCCCCCGTTTCCGGGGGGACCCATTTAAGCGCGACACCGGGGGTAGGAACCAAAAAACGGGGGTAGGAACAAAAAAACGGGCCCCCGTTTCCGGGGGGACCCATTTAAGCGCGACACCGGGGGTACGAACCAAAAAACGGGGGTAGGAACCAAGAAAACGCGCCCCCGTTTCCGGGGGGACCCATTTAAGCACGTCACCAGGGGTAGGAACCAAAAAACAGGGGTAGGAACGAAAAAAACAGGCCCCCGTTTCCGGGGGGACACATTTAAGCGCGACACCGGGGGTAGGAACAAAAAAATGGGGGTAGGAACCAAAAAAACGGGCCCCTTTTCCGGGGGGACCCATTTAAGCGCGACACCGGGGGGTAGGAACCAGAAAACAGGGGTAGGAACCGAAAAACCGTGCCCCCTTTTCCTGTGGGACCCATTTAAGCGCACACTGGGGGTAGGAACCAAAAACCGGGCTCCCGTTTCCGGAGAGACCCATTTAAGCGCGGAACCGAGGGTAGGAACCAAAAAACGGGGGTAGGAACCAAAAAAACGGGCCCCCGTTTCCGGGGGGACCCATTCAAGCGTGACACGGGGGTAGGAACCAAAAAACGGGGGTATTAACCAGAAAAACGGGCCCCCGTTTCCGGGGGAACCCATTTAAGAGCGGCACCGTGGGCAGGAACCAAAAAACGGGGGTAGGAACCAAAAAAACGGGCCCCCGTTTCCGGGGGGACCCGTTTAAGCGCGACACCGGGGGTAGGAACCAAAAAACGGGGGTAGGAACCAAAAAAACGGGCCCCCGTTTCCGGGGGACCCATTTAAGCGCGACACCGGGGGTAGGAACCAAAAAACGGGGGTAGGAACCAAGAAAACGGGCCCCGTTTCCGGGGGGACCCATTTAAGCGCGACACCGGGGGTAGGAACCAAAAACGGGGGTAGGAACCAAAAAAACGGGCCCCCGTTTCCGGGGGGACCCATTTAAGCGCGACACCGGGGGTAGGA
Source organism: Alligator mississippiensis (assembly GCF_030867095.1). NCBI lineage: Eukaryota > Metazoa > Chordata > Crocodylia > Alligatoridae > Alligator > Alligator mississippiensis. The sequence continues at coordinate 7,208 of NW_026775338.1, read as the reverse complement.
ACCAAAAAACGGGGGTAGGAACCAAAAAAACGGGCCCCCGTTTCCGGGGGGACCCATTTAAGCGCGACACCGGGGGTAGGAACCAAAAAACAGGGGTAGGAACCAAAAAAACGGGCCCCCGTTTCCGGGGGGACCCATTTAAGCGCTACACCAGGGGTAGGAACCAAAAAACGGGGTAGGAACCAAAAAAACGGGCCCCCGTTTCCGGGGGGGACCCATTTAAGCGCGACACCGGGGGTAGGAACCAAAAAACGGGTGTAGGAACCAAAAAAACGGGCCCCCGTTTCCGGGGGGACCCATTTAAGCGCGACACCAGGGGTAGGAACCAAAAAACGGGGGTAGGAACCAAAAAAACGGGCCCCCGTTTCCGGGGGGACCCATTTAAGCGCGACAGCGGGGGTAGGAACCAAAAAACGGGGGTAGGAACCAAAAAAACGGGCCCCCGTTTCCGGGGGGACCCATTTAAGCGCGACACCGGGGGTAGGAACCAAAAAACGGGGGTAGGAACCAAAAAAACGGGCCCCCGTTTCCGGGGGGACCCATTTAAGCGCGACACCGGGGGTAGGAACCAAAAAACAGGGGTAGGAACCAAAAAAACGGGCCCCCGTTTCCGGGGGGACCCATTTAAGCGCGACACCGGGGGTAGGAACCAAAAAACGGGGGTAGGAACCAAAAAAAAACGGGCCCCCGTTTCCGGGGGGACCCATTTAAGCGCGACACCGGGGGTAGGAACCAAAAAACGGGGGTAGGAACCAAAAAAACAGGCCCCATTTCCGGGGGGACCCATTTAAGCGCGACACCGGGGGTAGGAACCAAAAAACGGGGGTAGGAACCAAAAAAAAGGACCCCCGTTTCCGGGGGGACCCATTTAAGCGCGACACCGGGGGTAGGAACCAAAAAACGGGGGTAGGAACCAAAAAAACGGGCCCCCGTTTCCGGGGGGACCCATTTAAGCGCGACACCGGGGGTAGGAACCAAAAAACGGGGGTAGGAACCAAAAAAACGGGCCCCCGTTTCCGGGGGGACCCATTTAAGCGCGACACCGGGGGTAGGAACCAAAAAACAGGGTTAGGAACCAAAAAAACGGGCCCCCTTTTCCGTGGGACCCATTTAAGCGCGACACCGGGGGTAGGAACCAAAAAACGGGCCCCCGTTTCCGGGGGGACCCATTTAAGCGCGACACCGGGGGTAGGAACCAAAAAACGGGGGTAGGAACCAAAAAAACGGGCCCCCGTTTCCGGGGGACCCATTTAAGCGCGACACCGGTGGTAGGAACCAAAAAACGGGGTTAGGAACCAAAAAAACGGGCCCCCGTTTCCGGGGGGACCCATTTAAGCGCGACACCGGGGGTAGGAACCAAAAAACGGGGGTAGGAACCAAAAAAACGGGTCCCCGTTTCCGGGGGGACCCATTTAAGCGTGACACCGGGGGTAGGAACCAAAAAACGGGTTAGGAACCAAAAAAAGGACCACCGTTTCCGGGGGGACCCATTTAAGCGCGACACCGGGGGTAGGAACCAAAAAACGGGGGTAGGAACCAAAAAAACGGGCCCCCGTTTCCGGGGGGACCCATTTAAACGCGACACCGGGGGTAGGAACCAAAAAACGGGCCCCCGTTTCCGGGGGGACCCATTTAAGCGCGACACCGAGGGTAGGAACCAAAAAACGGGGGTAGGAACCAAAAAAACGGGCCCCCGTTTCCGGGGGGACCCATTTAAGCGCGACACCGGGGGTAGGAACCAAAAAACGGGGGTAGGAACCAAAAAACGGGCCCCCGTTTCCGGGGGGACCCATTTAAGCGCGACACCGGGGGTAGGAACCAAAAAACGGGGGTAGGTACCAAAAAAACGGGCCTCCGTATCCGGGGGGACCCATTTAAGAGCGACACCGGGGGTAGGAACCAAAAAACGGAGTTAGGAACCAAAAAAAAGGGCCCAAGTTTCCGGGAGGACACATTTAAGCGCAACACCGGGGGTAGGAACCAAAAAACGGGGGTAGGAACCAAAAAAACGGGCCCCCGTTTCCGGGGGGACCCATTTAAGCGCGAAACCGGGGGTAGGAACCAAAAAACGGGGGTAGGAACCAAAAAAAAGGGCCCCCGTTTCCGGGGGGACCCATTTAAGCGCGACACCGGGGGTAGGAACCAAAAAACGGGGGTAGGAACCAAAAAATGGGCCCCCGTTTCCTGGGGCAGCAATTTAAGCGCGACACCGGGGGTAGGAACCAAAAAACGGGGGTAGGAACCAAAAAAAACGGGCCCCCGTTTCCGGGGGGACCCATTTAAGCGCGACACCGGGGGTAGGAACCAAAAAACGGGTTAGGAACCAAAAAAAAGGACCCCCGTTTCCGGGGGACCCATTTAAGCGCGACACCGGGGGTAGGAACCAAAAAACGGGCGTAGGAACCAAAAAAACGGGCCCCCGTTTCCGGGGGGACCCATTTAAGCGCGACACCGGGGGTAGGAACCAAAAAACGGGGGTAGGAACCAAAAAAACGGGCCCCCGTTTCCGGGGGGACCCATTTAAGCGCGACACCAAGGGTAGGAACCAAAAAACGGGGGTAGGAACCAAAAAAACGGGCCCCCGTTTCTGGTGGGACCCATTTAAGCGCGACACCGGGGGTAGGAACCAAAAAACGGGGGTAGGAACCAAAAAAACGGGCCCCCGTTTCCGGGGGACCCATTTAAGCGCGACACCGGGGGTAGGAACCAAAAAACGGGGGTAGGAACCAAAAAACGGGCCCCCGTTTCCGGGGGGACCCATTTAAGCGCGACACCGGGGGTAGGAACCAAAAAACGGGGTAGGAACCAAAAAAACGGGCCCCCGTTTCCGGGGGGAGTCATTTAAGCGCGACACCGGGGGTAGGAACCAAAAAACGGGGGTAGGAACCAAAAAAACGGGTCCCCGTTTCCGGGGGGACCCATTTAAGCGTGACACCGGGGGTAGGAACCAAAAAACGGGTTAGGAACCAAAAAAAAGGACCCCCGTTTCCGGGGGGACCCATTTAAGCGCGACACCGGGGGTAGGAACCAAAAAACGGGGTAGGAACCAAAAAAAGGGGCCCCGTTTCCGGGGGGACCCATTTAAGCGAGACACCGGGGGTAGGAACCAAAAAACGTGGGTAGGAAGCAAAAAAACGGGCCCCCGTTTCCGGGGGGACCCACTTAAGCGCGACACCGGGGGTAGGAACCAAAAAACGGAGGTAGGAACCAAAAAACGGGCCCCCGTTTCCGGGGGGACCCATTTAAGCGCGACACCGGGGGTAGGAACCAAAAAACGGGGGTAGGAACCAAAAAAACGGGCCCCCGTTTCCGGGGGGACCCATTTAAGCGCGACACCGGGGGTAGGAACCAAAAACGGAGGTAGGAACCAAAAAAACGGGCCCCCGTTTCCTGGGGACCCATTTAAGTGCAACACCGGGGGTAGGAACCAAAAAACGGGGGTAGGAACCAAAAAAACGGGCCCCCGTTTCCTGGGGACCCATTTAAGCGTTTCACCGGGGTAGGAACCAAAAACGGAGGTAGGAACCAAAAAAACGGGCCCCGTTTCCGGGGGACCCATTTAAGCGCGACACCGGGGGTAGGAACCAAAAAACGGGGGTAGGAACCAAAAAAAACGGGCCCCCGTTTCCGGGGGGACCCATTTAAGCGCGACACCGGGGGTAGGAACCAAAAAATGGGGGTAGAAACCAAAAAAACGGGCCCCCGTTTCCGGGGGGACCCATTTAAGCACGACACCGGGGGTAGCAACCAAAAAACGGGCCCCCGTTTCCGGGGGGACCCATTTAAGCGCGACACCGGGGGTAGGAACCAAAAAACGGAGGTAGTAATCCAAAAAAGGGGCCCCAGTTTCCGGGGGGACCCATTTAAGCGCGACACCGGGGGTAGGAACCAAAAAACGGGTTAGGAACCAAAAAAAAGGACCCCCGTTTCCGGGGGGACCCATTTAAGCGCGACACCGGGGGTAGGAACCAAAAAACGGGGGTCGGAACCAAAAAAACGGGCCCCCGTTTCTGGTGGGACCCATTTAAGCGCGACACCGGGGGTAGGAACCAAAAAACGGGGGTAGGAACCAAAAAAACGGGCCCCCGTTTCCGGGGGACCCATTTAAGCGCGACACCGGGGGTAGGAACCAAAAAACGGGGGTAGGAACCAAAAAAACGGGCCCCCGTTTCCGGGGGGACCCATTTAAGCGCGACACCGGGGGTAGGAACCAAAAAACGGGGTAGGAACCAAAAAAACGGGCCCCCGTTTCCGGGGGGAGTCATTTAAGCGCGACACCGGGGGTAGGAACCAAAAAACGGGGGTAGGAACCAAAAAAACGGGTCCCCGTTTCCGGGGGACCCATTTAAGCGTGACACCGGGGGTAGGAACCAAAAAACGGGTTAGGAACCAAAAAAAAGGACCCCCTTTTCCGGGGGGACCCATTTAAGCGCGACACCGGGGGTAGGAACCAAAAAACGGGGGTCGGAACCAAAAAAACGGGCCCCCGTTTCCTGGGGGACCCATTTAAGCGCGACACCGGGGGTAGGAACCAAAAAACGGGGGTAGGAACCAAAAAAAGGGGCCCCGTTTCCGGGGGGACCCATTTAAGCGCGACACCGGGGGTAGGAACCAAAAAACGGGGGTAGGAACCAAAAAAAGGACCCCCGTTTCCGGGGGGACCCATTTAAGCGCGACACCGGGGGTAGGAACCAAAAAACGGGGGTAGGAACCAAAAAAACGGGCCCCCGTTTCCGGGGGGACCCATTTAAGCGCGACACCGGGGGTAGGAACCAAAAAACGGGGGTAGGAACCAAAAAAACGGGCCCCCGTTTCCGGGGGGACCCATGTAAGCGCGACACCGGGGGTAGGAACCAAAAAACAGGGTTAGGAACCAAAAAAACGGGCCCCCTTTTCCGTGGGACCCATTTAAGCGCGACACCGGGGTAGGAACCAAAAAAACGGGCCCCCGTTTCCGGGGGGACCCATTTAAGCGCGACACCTGGGGTAGGAACCAAAAAACGGGGGTAGGAACCAAAAAAACGGGCCCCCGTTTCCGGGGGACCCATTTAAGCGCGACACCGGTGGTAGGAACCAAAAAACGGGGTTAGGAACCAAAAAAACGGGCCCCCGTTTCCGGGGGACCCATTTAAGCGCGACACCGGGGGTAGGAACCAAAAAACGGGGGTAGGAACCAAAAAAACGGGTCCCCGTTTCCGGGGGGACCCATTTAAGCGTGACACCGGGGGTAGGAACCAAAAAACGGGTTAGGAACCAAAAAAAAGGACCACCGTTTCCGGGGGACCCATTTAAGCGCGACACCGCGTGTAGGAACCAAAAAACGGGGGTAGGAACCAAAAAAACGGGCCCCCGTTTCCTGGGGGACAGATTTAAGCGCGACACCGGGGGTAGGAACCAAAAAACGGGGGTAGGAACCAAAAAAACGGGCCCCCGTTTCCGGGGGGACCCATTTAAACGCGACACCGGGGGTAGGAACCAAAAAAACGGGCCCCCGTTTCCGGGGGGACCCATTTAAGCGCGACACCGGGGGTAGGAACCAAAAAACGGGGGTAGGAACCAAAAAAACGTGCCCCCGTTTCCTGGGGGACCCATTTAAGCGCGACACCGGGGGTAGGAACCAAAAAAACGGGGGTAGGAACAAAAAAAACGGGCCCCCGTTTCCGGGGGACCCATTTAAGCACGACACCGGGGGTAGGAACCAAAAAACGGGGGTAGGAACCAAAAAAACGGGCCCCCGTTTCCGGGAGGACCCATTTAAGCGCGACACCGGGGGTAGGAACCAAAAAACGGGGGTAGGAACCAAAAAAAACGGGCCCCCGTTTCCGGGGGGACCCATTTAAGCGCGACACCGAGGGTAGGAACCAAAAAAACGGGGGTAGGAACCAAAAAAACGGGCCCCCGTTTCCGGGGGGACCCATTTAAGCGCGACACCGGGGGTAGGAACAAAAAACGGGGGTAGGTACCAAAAAAACGGGCCCCCGTTTCCGGGGGGACCCATTTAAGCGCGACACCGGGGGTAGGAACCAAAAAACGGGGGTAGGAACAAAAAAACGGGCCCCCGTTTCCGGGGGGACCCATTTAAGCGCGACACCGGGGGTACGAACCAAAAAACGGGGGTAGGAACCAAGAAAACGCGCCCCCGTTTCCGGGGGGACCCATTTAAGCACGTCACCAGGGGTAGGAACCAAAAAACAGGGGTAGGAACGAAAAAAACAGGCCCCCGTTTCCGGGGGGACACATTTAAGCGCGACACCGGGGGTAGGAACAAAAAAATGGGGTAGGAACCAAAAAAACGGGCCCCTTTTCCGGGGGACCCATTTAAGCGCGACACCGGGGGGTAGGAACCAGAAAACAGGGGTAGGAACCGAAAAACCGTGCCCCCTTTTCCTGTGGGACCCATTTAAGCGCACACTGGGGTAGGAACCAAAAACCGGGCTCCCGTTTCCGGAGAGACCCATTTAAGCGCGGAACCGAGGGTAGGAACCAAAAAACGGGGGTAGGAACCAAAAAAACGGGCCCCCGTTTCCGGGGGGGACCCATTCAAGCGTGACACCGGGGGTAGGAACCAAAAAACGGGGGTATTAACCAGAAAAACGGGCCCCCGTTTCCGGGGGAACCCATTTAAGAGCGGCACCGTGGGCAGGAACCAAAAAACGGGGGTAGGAACCAAAAAAAACGGGCCCCTGTTTCCGGGGGGACCCATTTAAGCGCGACACCGGGGGTAGGAACCAAAAAACGGGGGTAGGAACCAAAAAAACGGGCCCCCGTTTCCGGGGGGACCCATTTAAGCGCGACACCGGGGGTAGGAACCAAAAAACGGGGGTAGGAACCAAAAAACGGGCCCCCGTTTCCGGGGGGACCCATTTAAACGCGACACCGGGGGTAGGAACCAAAAAACGGGCCCCCGTTTCCGGGGGGACCCATTTAAGCGCGACACCGGGGGTAGGAACCAAAAAACGGGGGTAGGAACCAAAAAAACGTGCCCCCGTTTCCTGGGGGACCCATTTAAGCGCGACACCGGGGGTAGGAACCAAAAAACGGGGGTAGGAACAAAAAAAACGGGCCCCCGTTTCCGGGGGGACCCATTTAAGCACGACACCGGGGGTAGGAACCAAAAAACGGGGGTAGGAACCAAAAAAAACGGGCCCCCGTTTCCGGGAGGACCCATTTAAGCGCGACACCGGGGGTAGGAACCAAAAAACGGGGGA
>NW_026775337.1:0-148844 GCF_030867095.1 Alligator mississippiensis | reverse complement strand
TCCCCGGAAACGGGGGCCCGTTTTTTAGGTTCCTACCCCCGTTTTTTGGTTCCTACCCCCGGTGTCGCGCTTAAATGGGTCCCCCCGGAAACGGGGGCCCGTTTTTTTGGTTCCTACCCCCGTTTTTTGGTTCCTACCCGCGGTGTCGCGCTTAAATGGGTCGCCCCGGAAACGGGGGCCCGTTTTTTTGGTTCCTACCCCCGTTTTTTGGTTCCTACCCGCGGTGTCGCGCTTAAATGGGTCCCCCCGGAAACGGGGGCCCATTTTTTTGGTTCCTACCCCCGTTTTTTTGGTTCCTACCCACGGTGTCGCGCTTAAATGGGTCCCCCTGGAAACGGAGGCCCGTTTTTTTGGTTCCTACCCCCATTTTTGGTTCCTACCCCCGGTGTCGCACTTAAATGGGTCTCCCCGGAAACTTGGGCCTGTTTTTTGGTTCCTACCCCCGGTGTCGCGCTTAAATGGCTCCCCCCGGAAACGGGGGTCCGTTTTTTTGGTTCCTACCCCAGTTTTTTGGTTCCTACCCCCGGTATCGCGCTTAAATGGGTCCCCTCGGAAACGGGGGCCCGTTTTTTGAGTTCCTACCCCCGTTTTTTTTGTTCCTACCCCCGGTGTCGCGCTTAAATGGGTCCCCCCGGAAACGGGGGCCCGTTTTTTCGGTTCCTACCCCCGTTTTTTGGTTCCTACCCCCGGTGTCGCGCTTAAATGGGTCCCCCCGGAATCGGGGGCCCGTTTTTTCGGTTCCTACCCCCGTTTTTTGGTTCCTACCCCCGGTGTCGCGCTTAAATGGGTCCCCCTGGAAACGGAGGCCCGTTTTTTTGGTTCCTACCCCCGTTTTTTGGTTCCTACCCCCGGTGTCGCGCTTAAATGGGTCCCCCGGAAACGGGGGCCCGTTTTTTTGGTTCCTACCCCGTTTTTTGGTTCCTACACCCGGTGTCGCGCTTAAATGGGTCCCCTCGGAAACGGGGGCCCGTTTTTTTGGTTCCTACCCTCGTTTTTTGGTTCCCACCCCCGGTGTCGCTCTTGAATTGGTCCCCCCGGAAACGGGGTTCCGTTTTTTTAGTTCCTACCCCCGTTTAATGGTTCCTACCCCCGGTGTCGCGCTTCAATGGGTCCCCCCGGAAACGGGGGCCCGTTTTTTTTGGTTCCTACCCCCGTTTTTTGGTTCCTACCCCCGGTGTCGCGCTTAAATGGGTCCCCCCGGAAACGGGGGCCCGTTTTTTTGGTTCCTACCCCCGTTTTTTGGTTCCTACCCCCGGTGTCGCGCTTAAATGGGTCCCCCCGGAAACGGGGGCCCGTTTTTTTGGTTCCTACCCCCGTTTTTTGGTTCCTACCCCCGGAGTCGCGCTTAAATGGGTCCCCCCGGAAACGGGGACCCGTTTTTTTGGTTCCTACCCCCGTTTTTTGGTTCCTACCCCCGGTGTCGCGCTTAAATGGGTTCCCCCGGAAACGGAGGCCCGTTTTTTTGCTTCCTACCCCCGTTTTTGGTTCGTACCCCCGGTTTCGCGCTTAAATGGGTCCCCCGGAAACTGGGGCCCGTTTTTTCGGTTCCTACCCCCGTTTTTTGGTTCCTACCCCCCGTGTCGCGCTTAAATGGGTCCCCCCGGAAACGGAGGCCCGTTTTTTTGGTTCCTACCCCCATTTTTGGTTCCTACCCCCGGTGTCGCGCTTAAACGGGTCCCCCCGGAAACGGGGGCCAGTTTTTTTGGTTCCTACCCCCGTTTTTTGGTTCCTACCCCCAGTGTCGCGCTTAAATGGGTCCCCCCGGAAACGGGGGCCCGTTTTTTTGGTTCCTACCCTCGTTTTTTGGTTCCTACCCCCGGTGTCGCGCTTAATTGGGTCCCCCCGGAAACGGGGGCCCGTTTTTTTGGTTCCTAACCCCGTTTTTTGGTTCCTACCCCCGGTGTCGCGCTTAAATGGGTCCCCCCGGAAAAGGGGGCCCGTTTTTTTGGTTCCTACCCCCGTTTTTTGGTTCCTACCCCCGGTGTCGCGCTTAAATGGGTCCCCCCGGAAACGGGGGCCTGTTTTTGGTTCCTACCCCCGGTGTCGCGCTTAAATGGCTCCCCCGGAAACGGGGGCCCGTTTTTTTGGTTCCTACCCCAGTTTTTTGGTTCCTACCCCCGGTATCGCGCTTAAATGGGTCCCCTCGGAAACGGGGGCCCGTTTTTTGAGTTCCTACCCCCGTTTTTTGGTTCCTACCCCCGGTGTCACGCTTAAAATGGTTCCCCCCGGAAACGGGGGCCCGTTTTTTCGGTTCCTACCCCCGTTTTTTGGTTCCTACCCCCGGTGTCGCGCTTAAATGGGTCCCCCCGGAAACGGGGCCCGTTTTTTTGGTTCCTACCCCCGTTTTTGGTTCCTACCCGCGGGTGTCGCGCTTAAATGGGTGCCCCCGGAAACGGAGGCCCGTTTTTTTGGTTCCTAGCCCCGTTTTTTGGTTCCTACCCGCGGTGTCGCGCTTAAATGGGTCCCCCCGGAAACGGAGGCCCGTTTTTTTTGGTTCCTACCCCCATTTTTGGTTCCTACCCCCGGTGTCGCGCTTAAATGGGTCCCCCCGGAAACGGGGGCCCGTTTTTTTGGTTCCTAACCCCGTTTTTTGGTTCCTACCCCCGGTGTCGCGCTTAAATGGGTCCCCCCGGAAACGGGGGCCCGTTTTTTTAGTTCCTACCCCCGTTTAATGGTTCCTACACCCGGTATCGCGCTTAAATGGGTCCCCCCGGAAACGGGGGCCCGTTTTTTTGGTTCCTACCCCCGTTTTTTGGTTCCTACCCCCGGTGTCGCGCTTAAATGGGTCCCCAAGGAAACGGGGGCCCGTTTTTTTAGGTTCCTACCCCAGTTTTTTGGTTCCTACCCCCGGTGTCGCGCTTAAATGGGTCCCCCCGGAAACGGGGGCCCGTTTTTTTGGTTCCTACCCCCGTTTTTTGGTTCCTACCCCCGGTGTCGCGCTTAAATGGGTCCCCCCGGAAACGGGGGCCCATTTTTTTGGTTCCTACCCGCCCGTTTTTTTGGTTCCTACCCACGGTGTCGCGCTTAAATGGGTCCCCCTGGAAACGGAGGCCCGTTTTTTTGGTTCCTACCCCCATTTTTGGTTCCTACCCCCGGTGTCGCGCTTAAATGGGTTCCCCCGGAAACGGGGGCCCGTTTTTTTGGTTCCTACCCCCATTTTTGGTTCCTACCCCCGGTGTCGCGCTTAAATGGTTTCCCCCGGAAACGGGGGCCCGTTTTTTTGGTTCCTACCCCCGTTTTTTGGTTCCTACCCCCGGTGTCGCGCTTAAATGGGTCCCCCCGGAAACGGGGGCCCGTTTTTTTGGTTCCTACCCCCGTTTTTTGGTTCCTACACCCGGTGACGCGCTTAAATGGGTCCCCACGGAAACGGGGGCCCGTTTTTTTTGGTTCCTACCCCCGTTTAATGGTTCCTACCCCCGCTGTCGCGCTTAAATGGGTCCCCCCGGAAACGGGGGCCCGTTTTTTTGGTTCCTACCCCCGTTTTTTGGTTCCTACCCCGGTGTCGCGCTTAAATGGGTCCCCCCGGAAACGGGGGCCCGTTTTTTTGGTTCCTACCCCCGTTTTTTGGTTCCTACCCCCGGTGTCGCGCTTAAATGGGTCCCCCGGAAACGGGGGCCTGTTTTTTGGTTCCTACTCCCGGTGTCGCGCTTAAATGGCTCCCCCGGAAACGGGGGTCCGTTTTTTTGGTTCCTACCCCAGTTTTTTGGTTCCTACCCCCGGTATCGAGCTTAAATGGGTCCCCTCGGAAACGGGGGCCCGTTTTTTGAGTTCCTACCCCCGTTTTTTGGTTCCTACCCCCGGTGTCGCGCTTAAATGGGTCCCCCCGGAAACGGGGGCCCGTTTTTCCGGTTCCTACCCCCGTTTTTTGGTTCCTACCCCCGGTGTCGCGCTTAAATGGGTCCCCCCGGAAACGGGGGCCCGTTTTTTCGGTTCCTACCCCCGTTTTTTGGTTCCTACCCCCGGTGTCGCGCTTAAATGGGTCCCCCCGGAAACGGAGGCCCGTTTTTTTGGTTCCTACCCCTGTTTTTTGGTTCCTACCCCCGGTGTCGCGCTTAAATGGGTCCCCCCGGAAACGGGGGCCCGTTTTTTTGGTTCCTACCCCCATTTTTTGGTTCCTACACCCGGTGTCGCGCTTAAATGGGTCCCCTCGGAAACGGGGGCCCGTTTTTTTGGTTCCTACCCTCGTTTTTTGGTTCCCACCCCCGGTGTCGCGCTTGAATTGGTCCCCCCGGAAACGGGGGCCCGTTTTTTTAGTTCCTACCCCCGTTTAATGGTTCCTACCCCCGGTGTCGCGCTTCAATGGGTCCCCCCGGAAACGGGGGCCCGTTTTTTTTGGTTCCTACCCCCGTTTTTTGGTTCCTACCCCCGGTGTCGCGCTTAAATGGGTCCCCCCGGAAACGGGGGCCCGTTTTTTTGGTTCCTACCCCCGTTTTTTGGTTCCTACCCCCGGTGTCGCGCTTAAATGGGTCCCCCAAGAAACGGGGGCCCGTTTTTTTTGGTTCCTACCCCCGTTTTTTGGTTCCTACCCCCGGTGTCGCGCTTAAACGGGTCCCCCCGGAAACGGGGGCCCGTTTTTTTGGTTCCTACCCCCGTTTTTTTGGTTCCTACCCCCGGTGTCGTGCTTATACGGGTCCCCCCGGAAACAGGGGCCCGTTTTTTTGTTTCCTACCCCCATTTTTGGTTCCTACCCCCGGTGTCGCGCTTAAATGGGTCCCCCCGGAAACGGGAGCCCGTTTTTTTGGTTCCTACCCCCGTTTTTTGGTTCCTACCCCCGGTGTCGCGCTTAAAATGGGTCCCCCGGAAACGGGGGCCCGTTTTTTTGGTTCCTACTCCCGTTCAATGGTTCCTACCCCCGCTGTCGCGCTTAAATGGGTCCCCCCGGAAACGGGGGCCCGTTTTTTTGGTTCCTACCCCCGTTTTTTGGTTCCTACCCCCGGTGTCGCGCTTCAATGGGTCCCCCCGGAAACGGAGGCCCGTTTTTTTTGGTTCCTACCCCCGTTTTTTGGTTCCTACCCCCGGTGTCGCGCTTAAATGGGTCCCCCGGAAACGGGGGCCCATTTTTTTGGTTCCTACCCCCGTTTTTTGGTTCCTACCCACGGTGTCGCGCTTAAATGGGTCCCCCTGGAAACGGAGGCCCGTTTTTTTGGTTCCTACCCCCGGTGTCACGCTTAAATGGGTCCCCCCGGAAACGGGGGCCCGTTTTTTCGGTTCCTACCCCCGTTTTTTGGTTCCTACCCCCGGTGTCGCGCTTAAATGGGTCCCCCGGAAACGGGGGCCCGTTTTTTTGGTTCCTACCCCCGTTTTTTGGTTCCTACACCCGGTGACGCGCTTAAATGGGTCCCCCCGGAAACGGGGGCCCGTTTTTTTGGTTCCTACTCCCGTTTAATGGTTCCTACCCCCGCTGTCGCGCTTAAATGGGTCCCCCCGGAAACGGGGGCCCGTTTTTTTGGTTCCTACCCCCGTTTTTTGGTTCCTACCCCCGGTGTCGCGCTTCAATGGGTCCCCCCGGAAAAGGAGGCCCGTTTTTTTGGTTCCTACCCCCGTTTTTTGGTTCCTACCCCCGGTGTCGCGCTTAAATGGGTCCCCCGGAAACGGGGGCCCATTTTTTTGGTTCCTACCCCCGTTTTTTGGTTCCTACCCACGGTGTCGCGCTTAAATGGGTCCCCCTGGAAACGGAGGCCCGTTTTTTTGGTTCCTACCCCCGGTGTCGCGCTTAAATGGGTTCCCCCGGAAACGGGGGCCTGTTTTTTTGGTTCCTACCCCCATTTTTGGTTCCTACCCCCGGTGTCGCGCTTAAATGGTTTCCCCCGGAAACGGGGGCCCGTTTTTTTGGTTCCTACCCCCGTTTTTTGGTTCCTACCCCCGGTGTCGCGCTTAAATGGGTCCCCCCGGAAACGGGGGCCCGTTTTTTTGGTTCCTACCCCCGTTTTTTGGTTCCTACACCCGGTGACGCGCTTAAATGGGTCCCCACGGAAACGGGGGCCCGTTTTTTTGGTTCCTACCCCCGTTTAATGGTTCCTACCCCCGCTGTCGCGCTTAAATGGGTCCCCCCGGAAACGGCGGCCCGTTTTCTTGGTTCCTACCCCCGTTTTTTGGTTCCTACCCCCGGTGTCGCGCTTCAATGGGTCCCCCCGGAAACGGGGGCCCGTTTTTTTGGTTCCTACCCCCGTTTTTTGGTTCCTACCCCCGGTGTCGCGCTTAAATGGGTCCCCCCGGAAACGGGGGTCCGTTTTTTTGGTTCCTACCCCCGTTTTTTGGTTCCTACCCCCGGTATCGCGCTTAAATGGGTCCCCTCGGAAACGGGGGCCCGTTTTTTGAGTTCCTACCCCCGTTTTTTTGTTCCTACCCCCGGTGTCGCGCTTAAATGGGTCCCCCCGGAAACGGGGGCCCGTTTTTTCGGTTCCTACCCCCGTTTTTTGGTTCCTACCCCCGGTGTCGCATTTAAATGGGTCCCCCCGGAAACGGGGGCCCGTTTTTTCGGTTCCTACCTCCGTTTTTTGGTTCCTACCCCCGGTGTCGCGCTTAAATGGGTCCCCCCGGAAACGGAGGCCCGTTTTTTTGGTTCCTACCCCCGTTTTTTGGTTCCTACCCCCGGTGTCGCGCTTAAATGGGTCCCCCCGGGAACGGGGGCCCGTTTTTTTGGTTCCTACCCACGTTTTTTGGTTCCTACACCCGGTGTCGCGCTTAAATGGGTCCCCTCGGAAACGGGGGCCCGTTTTTTTGGTTCCTACCCTCGTTTTTTGGTTCCCACCCCCGGTGTCGCGCTTGAATTGGTCCCCCCGGAAACGGGGGCCCGTTTTTTTAGTTCCTACCCCCGTTTAATGGTTCCTACCCCCGGTGTCGCGCTTCAATGGGTCCCCCCGGAAACGGGGGCCCGTTTTTTTGGTTCCTACTCCCGTTCAATGGTTCCTACCCCCGCTGTCGCGCTTAAATGGGTCCCCCCGGAAACGGGGGCCCGTTTTTTTGGTTCCTACCCCCGTTTTTTGGTTCCTACCCCCGGTGTCGCGCTTCAATGGGTCCCCCCGGAAACGGAGGCCCGTTTTTTTGGTTCCTACCCCCGTTTTTTGGTTCCTACCCCCGGTGTCGCGCTTAAATGGGTCCCCCGGAAACGGGGGCCCATTTTTTTGGTTCCTACCCCCGTTTTTTGGTTCCTACCCACGGTGTCGCGCTTAAATGGGTCCCCCTGGAAACGGAGGCCCGTTTTTTTGGTTCCTACCCCCGGTGTCACGCTTAAATGGGTCCCCCCGGAAACGGGGGCCCGTTTTTTCGGTTCCTACCCCCGTTTTTTGGTTCCTACCCCCGGTGTCGCGCTTAAATGGGTCCCCCCGGAAACGGGGGCCCGTTTTTTTGGTTCCTACCCCCGTTTTTTGGTTCCTACACCCGGTGACGCGCTTAAATGGGTCCCCCCGGAAACGGGGGCCCGTTTTTTTGGTTCCTACTCCCGTTTAATGGTTCCTACCCCCGCTGTCGCGCTTAAATGGGTCCCCCCGGAAACGGGGGCCCGTTTTTTTGGTTCCTACCCCCGTTTTTTGGTTCCTACCCCCGGTGTCGCGCTTCAATGGGTCCCCCCGGAAAAGGAGGCCCGTTTTTTTGGTTCCTACCCCCGTTTTTTGGTTCCTACCCCCGGTGTCGCGCTTAAATGGGTCCCCCCGGAAACGGGGGCCCATTTTTTTGGTTCCTACCCCCGTTTTTTGGTTCCTACCCACGGTGTCGCGCTTAAATGGGTCCCCCTGGAAACGGAGGCCCGTTTTTTTGGTTCCTACCCCCGGTGTCGCGCTTAAATGGGTTCCCCCGGAAACGGGGGCCTGTTTTTTTGGTTCCTACCCCCATTTTTGGTTCCTACCCCCGGTGTCGCGCTTAAATGGTTTCCCCCGGAAACGGGGGCCCGTTTTTTTGGTTCCTACCCCCGTTTTTTGGTTCCTACCCCCGGTGTCGCGCTTAAATGGGTCCCCCCGGAAACGGGGGCCCGTTTTTTTGGTTCCTACCCCCGTTTTTTGGTTCCTACACCCGGTGACGCGCTTAAATGGGTCCCCACGGAAACGGGGGCCCGTTTTTTTGGTTCCTACCCCCGTTTAATGGTTCCTACCCCCGCTGTCGCGCTTAAATGGGTCCCCCCGGAAACGGCGGCCCGTTTTCTTGGTTCCTACCCCCGTTTTTTGGTTCCTACCCCCGGTGTCGCGCTTCAATGGGTCCCCCCGGAAACGGGGGCCCGTTTTTTTGGTTCCTACCCCCGTTTTTTGGTTCCTACCCCCGGTGTCGCGCTTAAATGGGTCCCCCCGGAAACGGGGGTCCGTTTTTTTGGTTCCTACCCCCGTTTTTTGGTTCCTACCCCCGGTATCGCGCTTAAATGGGTCCCCTCGGAAACGGGGGCCCGTTTTTTGAGTTCCTACCCCCGTTTTTTTGTTCCTACCCCCGGTGTCGCGCTTAAATGGGTCCCCCCGGAAACGGGGGCCCGTTTTTTCGGTTCCTACCCCCGTTTTTTGGTTCCTACCCCCGGTGTCGCATTTAAATGGGTCCCCCCGGAAACGGGGGCCCGTTTTTTCGGTTCCTACCTCCGTTTTTTGGTTCCTACCCCCGGTGTCGCGCTTAAATGGGTCCCCCCGGAAACGGAGGCCCGTTTTTTTGGTTCCTACCCCCGTTTTTTGGTTCCTACCCCCGGTGTCGCGCTTAAATGGGTCCCCCCGGGAACGGGGGCCCGTTTTTTTGGTTCCTACCCACGTTTTTTGGTTCCTACACCCGGTGTCGCGCTTAAATGGGTCCCCTCGGAAACGGGGGCCCGTTTTTTTGGTTCCTACCCTCGTTTTTTGGTTCCCACCCCCGGTGTCGCGCTTGAATTGGTCCCCCCGGAAACGGGGGCCCGTTTTTTTAGTTCCTACCCCCGTTTAATGGTTCCTACCCCCGGTGTCGCGCTTCAATGGGTCCCCCCGGAAACGGGGGCCCGTTTTTTTGGTTCCTACCACCGTTTTTTGGTTCCTACCCCCGGTGTCGCGCTTAAATGGGTCCCCCCGGAAACGGGGGCCCGTTTTTTTGGTTCCTACCCCCGTTTTTTGGTTCCTACCCCCGGTGTCGCGCTTAAATGGGTCCCCCCGGAAACGGGGGCCCGTTTTTTTGGTTCCTACTCCCGTTCAATGGTTCCTACCCCCGCTGTCGCGCTTAAATGGGTCCCCCCGGAAACGGGGGCCCGTTTTTTTGGTTCCTACCCCCGTTTTTTGGTTCCTACCCCCGGTGTCGCGCTTCAATGGGTCCCCCCGGAAACGGAGGCCCGTTTTTTTGGTTCCTACCCCCGTTTTTTGGTTCCTACCCCCGGTGTCGCGCTTAAATGGGTCCCCCCGGAAACGGGGGCCCATTTTTTTGGTTCCTACCCCCGTTTTTTGGTTCCTACCCACGGTGTCGCGCTTAAATGGGTCCCCCTGGAAACGGAGGCCCGTTTTTTTGGTTCCTACCCCCATTTTTGGTTCCTACCCCCGGTGTCGCGCTTAAATGGGTTCCCCCGGAAACGGGGGCCCGTTTTTTTGGTTCCTACCCCCATTTTTGGTTCCTACCCCCGGTGTCGCGCTTAAATGGTTTCCCCCGGAAACGGGGGCCCGTTTTTTTGGTTCCTACCCCCGTTTTTTGGTTCCTACCCCCGGTGTCGCGCTTAAATGGGTCCCCCCGGAAACGGGGGCCCGTTTTTTTGGTTCCTACCCCCGTTTTTTGGTTCCTACACCCGGTGACGCGCTTAAATGGGTCCCCACGGAAACGGGGGCCCGTTTTTTTGGTTCCTACCCCCGTTTAATGGTTCCTACCCCCGCTGTCGCGCTTAAATGGGTCCCACCGGAAACGGGGGCCCGTTTTTTTGGTTCCTACCCCCGTTTTTTGGTTCCTACCCCCGGTGTCGCGCTTAAATGGGTCCCCCCGGAAACGGGGGCCCGTTTTTTTGGTTCCTACCCCCGTTTTTTGGTTCCTACCCCCGGTGTCGCGCTTAAATGGGTCCCCCCGGAAACGGGGGCCTGTTTTTTGGTTCCTACTCCCGGTGTCGCGCTTAAATGGCTCCCCCGGAAACGGGGGTCCGTTTTTTTGGTTCCTACCCCAGTTTTTTGGTTCCTACCCCAGGTATCGAGCTTAAATGGGTCCCCTCGGAAACGGGGGCCCGTTTTTTGAGTTCCTACCCCCGTTTTTTGGTTCCTACCCCCGGTGTCGCGCTTAAATGGGTCCCCCCGGAAACGGGGGCCTGTTTTTCCGGTTCCTACCCCCGTTTTTTGGTTCCTACACCCAGTGTCGCGCTTAAATGGGTCCCCCCGGAAACGGGGGCCCGTTTTTTTGGTTCCTACCCCCGTTTTTTGGTTCCCACCCCCGGTGTCGCGCTTGAATTGGTCCCCCCCGAAACGGGGGCCAGTTTTTTTGGTTCCTACCCCCGTTTTTTGGTTCCTACCCCCGGTGTCGCGCTTAAATGGGTCCCCCCGGAAACGGGGGCCCGTTTTTTTGGTTCCTACCCCCGTTTTTTGGTTCCTACCCCCGGTGTCGCGCTTAAATGGGTTCCCCCGGAAACGGAGGCCCGTTTTTTTGCTTCCTACCCCCGTTTTTGGTTCGTACCCCCGGTGTCGCGCTTAAATGGGTCCCCCCGGAAACGGAGGCCCGTTTTTTTGCTTCCTACCCCCGTTTTTGGTTCGTACCCCCGGTGTCGCGCTTAAATGGGTCCCCCCGGAAACGGGGGCCCGTTTATTCGGTTCCTACCCCCGTTTTTTGGTTCCTACCCCCCGTGTCGCGCTTAAATGGGTCCCCCCGGAAACGGAGGCCCGTTTTTTTGGTTCCTACCCCCATTTTTGGTTCCTACCCCCGGTGTCGCGCTTAAATGGGTCCCCCCGGAAACGGGGGCCCGTTTTTTTGGTTCCTACCCCCGTTTTTTGGTTCCTACCCCCGGTGTCGCGCTTAAATGGGTCTCCCCGGAAACGGGGGCCCGTTTTTTTGGTTCCTACCCCCGTTTTTTGGTTCCTACCCCCGGTGTCGCGCTTAAATGGGTCCCCCCGGAAACGGGGGCCCTTTTTTTTGGTTCCTACTCCCGTTCAATGGTTCCTACCCCCGCTGTCGCGCTT
The DNA here is from genome assembly GCF_030867095.1 of Alligator mississippiensis. Classification (NCBI taxonomy): domain Eukaryota; kingdom Metazoa; phylum Chordata; order Crocodylia; family Alligatoridae; genus Alligator; species Alligator mississippiensis. The sequence goes on along the minus strand of NW_026775337.1, from coordinate 137,772 downwards.
AAATGGGTCCCCCCGGAAACGGGGGCCCGTTTTTTTGGTTCCTACCCCCGTTTTTTGGTTCCTACCCCCGGTGTCGCGCTTCAATGGGTCCCCCCGGAAACGGAGGCCCGTTTTTTTGGTTCCTACCCCCGTTTTTTGGTTCCTACCCCCGGTGTCGCGCTTAAATGGGTCCCCCGGAAACGGGGGCCCATTTTTTTGGTTCCTACCCCCGTTTTTTGGTTCCTACCCACGGTGTCGCGCTTAAATGGGTCCCCCTGGAAACGGAGGCCCGTTTTTTTGGTTCCTACCCCCGGTGTCACGCTTAAATGGGTCCCCCCGGAAACGGGGGCCCGTTTTTTCGGTTCCTACCCCCGTTTTTTGGTTCCTACCCCCGGTGTCGCGCTTAAATGGGTCCCCCCGGAAACGGGGGCCCGTTTTTTTGGTTCCTACCCCCGTTTTTTGGTTCCTACACCCGGTGACGCGCTTAAATGGGTCCCCCCGGAAACGGGGGCCCGTTTTTTTGGTTCCTACTCCCGTTTAATGGTTCCTACCCCCGCTGTCGCGCTTAAATGGGTCCCCCCGGAAACGGGGGCCCGTTTTTTTGGTTCCTACCCCCGTTTTTTGGTTCCTACCCCCGGTGTCGCGCTTCAATGGGTCCCCCCGGAAAAGGAGGCCCGTTTTTTTGCTTCCTACCCCCGTTTTTGGTTCGTACCCCCGGTGTCGCGCTTAAATGGGTCCCCCCGGAAACGGGGGCCCGTTTTTTTGGTTCCTACCCCTGTTTTTTGGTTCCTACCCCCGGTGTCGCGCTTAAATGGGTTCCCCCGGAAACGGAGGCCCGTTTTTTTGCTTCCTACCCCCGTTTTTGTTTCGTACCCCCGGTGTCGCGCTTAAATGGGTCCCCCCGGAAACGGGGGCCCGTTTTTTCGGTTCCTACCCCCGTTTTTTGGTTCCTACCCCCGGTGTCGCGCTTAAATGGGTCCCCCCGGAAACGGGGGCCCGTTTTTTTGGTTCCTACCCCCGTTTTTTGGTTCCTACCCCCGGTGTCGCGCTTAAATGGGTTCCCCCGAAACGGAGGCCCGTTTTTTTGCTTCCTACCCCCGTTTTTGGTTCGTACCCCCGGTGTCGCGCTTAAATGGGTCCCCCCGGAAACGGGGGCCCGTTTATTCGGTTCCTACCCCCGTTTTTTGGTTCCTACCCCCCGTGTCGCGCTTAAATGGGTCCCCCCGGAAACGGAGGCCCGTTTTTTTGGTTCCTACCCCCATTTTTGGTTCCTACCCCCGGTGTCGCGCTTAAATGGGTCCCCCCGGAAACGGGGGCCCGTTTTTTTGGTTCCTACCCCCGTTTTTTGGTTCCTACCCCCGGTGTCGCGCTTAAATGGGTCTCCCCGGAAACGGGGGCCCGTTTTTTTGGTTCCTACCCCCGTTTTTTGGTTCCTACCCCCGGTGTCGCGCTTAAATGGGTCCCCCCGGAAACGGGGGCCCGTTTTTTTGGTTCCTACTCCCGTTCAATGGTTCCTACCCCCGCTGTCGCGCTTAAATGGGTCCCCCCGGAAACGGGGGCCCGTTTTTTTGGTTCCTACCCCCGTTTTTTGGTTCCTACCCCCGGTGTCGCGCTTCAATGGGTCCCCCCGGAAACGGAGGCCCGTTTTTTTGGTTCCTACCCCCGTTTTTTGGTTCCTACCCCCGGTGTCGCGCTTAAATGGGTCCCCCGGAAACGGGGGCCCATTTTTTTGGTTCCTACCCCCGTTTTTTGGTTCCTACCCACGGTGTCGCGCTTAAATGGGTCCCCCTGGAAACGGAGGCCCGTTTTTTTGGTTCCTACCCCCGGTGTCACGTTTAAATGGGTCCCCCCGGAAACGGGGGCCCGTTTTTTCGGTTCCTACCCCCGTTTTTTGGTTCCTACCCCCGGTGTCGCGCTTAAATGGGTCCCCCCGGAAACGGGGGCCCGTTTTTTTGGTTCCTACCCCCGTTTTTTGGTTCCTACACCCGGTGACGCGCTTAAATGGGTCCCCCCGGAAACGGGGGCCCGTTTTTTTGGTTCCTACTCCCGTTTAATGGTTCCTACCCCCGCTGTCGCGCTTAAATGGGTCCCCCCGGAAACGGGGGCCCGTTTTTTTGGTTCCTACCCCCGTTTTTTGGTTCCTACCCCCGGTGTCGCGCTTCAATGGGTCCCCCCGGAAAAGGAGGCCCGTTTTTTTGGTTCCTACCCCCGTTTTTTGGTTCCTACCCCCGGTGTCGCGCTTAAATGGGTCCCCCCGGAAACGGGGGCCCATTTTTTTGGTTCCTACCCCCGTTTTTTGGTTCCTACCCACGGTGTCGCGCTTAAATGGGTCCCCCTGGAAACGGAGGCCCGTTTTTTTGGTTCCTACCCCCGGTGTCGCGCTTAAATGGGTTCCCCCGGAAACGGGGGCCTGTTTTTTTGGTTCCTACCCCCATTTTTGGTTCCTACCCCCGGTGTCGCGCTTAAATGGTTTCCCCCGGAAACGGGGGCCCGTTTTTTTGGTTCCTACCCCTGTTTTTTGGTTCCTACCCCCGGTGTCGCGCTTAAATGGGTCCCCCCGGAAACGGGGGCCCGTTTTTTTGGTTCCTACCCCCGTTTTTTGGTTCCTACACCCGGTGACGCGCTTAAATGGGTCCCCACGGAAACGGGGGCCCGTTTTTTTTGGTTCCTACCCCCGTTTAATGGTTCCTACCCCCGCTGTCGCGCTTAAATGGGTCCCCCCGGAAACGGCGGCCCGTTTTCTTGGTTCCTACCCCCGTTTTTTGGTTCCTACCCCCGGTGTCGCGCTTCAATGGGTCCCCCCGGAAACGGGGGCCCGTTTTTTTGGTTCCTACCCCCGTTTTTTGGTTCCTACCCCCGGTGTCGCGCTTAAATGGGTCCCCCCGGAAACGGGGGTCCGTTTTTTTGGTTCCTACCCCCGTTTTTTGGTTCCTACCCCCGGTATCGCGCTTAAATGGGTCCCCTCGGAAACGGGGGCCCGTTTTTTGAGTTCCTACCCCCGTTTTTTTGTTCCTACCCCCGGTGTCGCGCTTAAATGGGTCCCCCCGGAAACGGGGGCCCGTTTTTTCGGTTCCTACCCCCGTTTTTTGGTTCCTACCCCCGGTGTCGCATTTAAATGGGTCCCCCCGGAAACGGGGGCCCGTTTTTTCGGTTCCTACCTCCGTTTTTTGGTTCCTACCCCCGGTGTCGCGCTTAAATGGGTCCCCCCGGAAACGGAGGCCCGTTTTTTTGGTTCCTACCCCCGTTTTTTGGTTCCTACCCCCGGTGTCGCGCTTAAATGGGTCCCCCCGGGAACGGGGGCCCGTTTTTTTGGTTCCTACCCACGTTTATTGGTTCCTACACCCGGTGTCGCGCTTAAATGGGTCCCCTCGGAAACGGGGGCCCGTTTTTTTGGTTCCTACCCTCGTTTTTTGGTTCCCACCCCCGGTGTCGCGCTTGAATTGGTCCCCCCGGAAACGGGGGCCCGTTTTTTTAGTTCCTACCCCCGTTTAATGGTTCCTACCCCCGGTGTCGCGCTTCAATGGGTCCCCCCGGAAACGGGGGCCCGTTTTTTTGGTTCCTACCACCGTTTTTTGGTTCCTACCCCCGGTGTCGCGCTTAAATGGGTCCCCCCGGAAACGGGGGCCCGTTTTTTTGGTTCCTACCCCCGTTTTTTGGTTCCTACCCCCGGTGTCGCGCTTAAATGGGTCCCCCCGGAAACGGGGGCCCGTTTTTTTGGTTCCTACTCCCGTTCAATGGTTCCTACCCCCGCTGTCGCGCTTAAATGGGTCCCCCCGGAAACGGGGGCCCGTTTTTTTGGTTCCTACCCCCGTTTTTTGGTTCCTACCCCCGGTGTCGCGCTTCAATGGGTCCCCCCGGAAACGGAGGCCCGTTTTTTTGGTTCCTACCCCCGTTTTTTGGTTCCTACCCCCGGTGTCGCGCTTAAATGGGTCCCCCCGGAAACGGGGGCCCATTTTTTTGGTTCCTACCCCCGTTTTTTGGTTCCTACCCACGGTGTCGCGCTTAAATGGGTCCCCCTGGAAACGGAGGCCCGTTTTTTTGGTTCCTACCCCCGGTGTCACGCTTAAATGGGTCCCCCCGGAAACGGGGGCCCGTTTTTTCGGTTCCTACCCCCGTTTTTTGGTTCCTACCCCCGGTGTCGCGCTTAAATGGGTCCCCCCGGAAACGGGGGCCCGTTTTTTTGGTTCCTACCCCCGTTTTTTGGTTCCTACCCCCGGTGTCGCGCTTAAATGGGTCCCCCCGGAAACGGGGGCCCGTTTTTTTGGTTCCTACCCCCGTTTTTTGGTTCCTACCCCCGGTGTCGCGCTTAAATGGGTCCCCCCGGAAACGGGGACCCGTTTTTTTGGTTCCTACCCCCGTTTTTTGGTTCCTACCCCCGGTGTCGCGCTTAAATGGGTTCCCCCGGAAACGGAGGCCCGTTTTTTTGCTTCCTACCCCCGTTTTTGGTTCGTACCCCCGGTTTCGCGCTTAAATGGGTCCCCCCGGAAACTGGGGCCCGTTTTTTCGGTTCCTACCCCCGTTTTTTGGTTCCTACCCCCCGTGTCGCGCTTAAATGGGTCCCCCCGGAAACGGAGGCCCGTTTTTTTGGTTCCTACCCCCATTTTTGGTTCCTACCCCCGGTGTCGCGCTTAAACGGGTCCCCCCGGAAACGGGGGCCAGTTTTTTTGGTTCCTACCCCCGTTTTTTGGTTCCTACCCCCAGTGTCGCGCTTAAATGGGTCCCCCCGGAAACGGGGGCCCGTTTTTTCGGTTCCTACCCCCGTTTTTTGGTTCCTACCCCCGGTGTCGCGCTTAAATGGGTCCCCCCGGAAACGGGGGCCCGTTTTTTTGGTTCCTACCCCCGTTTTTTGGTTCCTACACCCGGTGACGCGCTTAAATGGGTCCCCCCGGAAACGGGGGCCCGTTTTTTTGGTTCCTACTCCCGTTTAATGGTTCCTACCCCCGCTGTCGCGCTTAAATGGGTCCCCCCGGAAACGGGGGCCCGTTTTTTTGGTTCCTACCCCCGTTTTTTGGTTCCTACCCCCGGTGTCGCGCTTCAATGGGTCCCCCCGGAAAAGGAGGCCCGTTTTTTTGGTTCCTACCCCCGTTTTTTGGTTCCTACCCCCGGTGTCGCGCTTAAATGGGTCCCCCCGGAAACGGGGGCCCATTTTTTTGGTTCCTACCCCCGTTTTTTGGTTCCTACCCACGGTGTCGCGCTTAAATGGGTCCCCCTGGAAACGGAGGCCCGTTTTTTTGGTTCCTACCCCCGGTGTCGCGCTTAAATGGGTTCCCCCGGAAACGGGGGCCTGTTTTTTTGGTTCCTACCCCCATTTTTGGTTCCTACCCCCGGTGTCGCGCTTAAATGGTTTCCCCCGGAAACGGGGGCCCGTTTTTTTGGTTCCTACCCCTGTTTTTTGGTTCCTACCCCCGGTGTCGCGCTTAAATGGGTCCCCCCGGAAACGGGGGCCCGTTTTTTTGGTTCCTACCCCCGTTTTTTGGTTCCTACACCCGGTGACGCGCTTAAATGGGTCCCCACGGAAACGGGGGCCCGTTTTTTTGGTTCCTACCCCCGTTTAATGGTTCCTACCCCCGCTGTCGCGCTTAAATGGGTCCCCCCGGAAACGGCGGCCCGTTTTCTTGGTTCCTACCCCCGTTTTTTGGTTCCTACCCCCGGTGTCGCGCTTCAATGGGTCCCCCCGGAAACGGGGGCCCGTTTTTTTGGTTCCTACCCCCGTTTTTTGGTTCCTACCCCCGGTGTCGCGCTTAAATGGGTCCCCCCGGAAACGGGGGTCCGTTTTTTTGGTTCCTACCCCCGTTTTTTGGTTCCTACCCCCGGTATCGCGCTTAAATGGGTCCCCTCGGAAACGGGGGCCCGTTTTTTGAGTTCCTACCCCCGTTTTTTTGTTCCTACCCCCGGTGTCGCGCTTAAATGGGTCCCCCCGGAAACGGGGGCCCGTTTTTTCGGTTCCTACCCCCGTTTTTTGGTTCCTACCCCCGGTGTCGCATTTAAATGGGTCCCCCCGGAAACGGGGGCCCGTTTTTTCGGTTCCTACCTCCGTTTTTTGGTTCCTACCCCCGGTGTCGCGCTTAAATGGGTCCCCCCGGAAACGGAGGCCCGTTTTTTTGGTTCCTACCCCCGTTTTTTGGTTCCTACCCCCGGTGTCGCGCTTAAATGGGTCCCCCCGGGAACGGGGGCCCGTTTTTTTGGTTCCTACCCACGTTTATTGGTTCCTACACCCGGTGTCGCGCTTAAATGGGTCCCCTCGGAAACGGGGGCCCGTTTTTTTGGTTCCTACCCTCGTTTTTTGGTTCCCACCCCCGGTGTCGCGCTTGAATTGGTCCCCCCGGAAACGGGGGCCCGTTTTTTTAGTTCCTACCCCCGTTTAATGGTTCCTACCCCCGGTGTCGCGCTTCAATGGGTCCCCCCGGAAACGGGGGCCCGTTTTTTTGGTTCCTACCACCGTTTTTTGGTTCCTACCCCCGGTGTCGCGCTTAAATGGGTCCCCCCGGAAACGGGGGCCCGTTTTTTTGGTTCCTACCCCCGTTTTTTGGTTCCTACCCCCGGTGTCGCGCTTAAATGGGTCCCCCCGGAAACGGGGGCCCGTTTTTTTGGTTCCTACTCCCGTTCAATGGTTCCTACCCCCGCTGTCGCGCTTAAATGGGTCCCCCCGGAAACGGGGGCCCGTTTTTTTGGTTCCTACCCCCGTTTTTTGGTTCCTACCCCCGGTGTCGCGCTTCAATGGGTCCCCCCGGAAACGGAGGCCCGTTTTTTTGGTTCCTACCCCCGTTTTTTGGTTCCTACCCCCGGTGTCGCGCTTAAATGGGTCCCCCCGGAAACGGGGGCCCATTTTTTTGGTTCCTACCCCCGTTTTTTGGTTCCTACCCACGGTGTCGCGCTTAAATGGGTCCCCCTGGAAACGGAGGCCCGTTTTTTTGGTTCCTACCCCCGGTGTCACGCTTAAATGGGTCCCCCCGGAAACGGGGGCCCGTTTTTTCGGTTCCTACCCCCGTTTTTTGGTTCCTACCCCCGGTGTCGCGCTTAAATGGGTCCCCCCGGAAACGGGGGCCCGTTTTTTTGGTTCCTACCCCCGTTTTTTGGTTCCTACCCCCGGTGTCGCGCTTAAATGGGTCCCCCCGGAAACGGGGGCCCGTTTTTTTGGTTCCTACCCCCGTTTTTTGGTTCCTACCCCCGGTGTCGCGCTTAAATGGGTCCCCCCGGAAACGGGGACCCGTTTTTTTGGTTCCTACCCCCGTTTTTTGGTTCCTACCCCCGGTGTCGCGCTTAAATGGGTTCCCCCGGAAACGGAGGCCCGTTTTTTTGCTTCCTACCCCCGTTTTTGGTTCGTACCCCCGGTTTCGCGCTTAAATGGGTCCCCCCGGAAACTGGGGCCCGTTTTTTCGGTTCCTACCCCCGTTTTTTGGTTCCTACCCCCCGTGTCGCGCTTAAATGGGTCCCCCCGGAAACGGAGGCCCGTTTTTTTGGTTCCTACCCCCATTTTTGGTTCCTACCCCCGGTGTCGCGCTTAAACGGGTCCCCCCGGAAACGGGGGCCAGTTTTTTTGGTTCCTACCCCCGTTTTTTGGTTCCTACCCCCAGTGTCGCGCTTAAATGGGTCCCCCCGGAAACGGGGGCCCGTTTTTTTGGTTCCTACCCTCGTTTTTTGGTTCCTACCCCCGGTGTCGCGCTTAAATGGGTCCCCCCGGAAACGGGGGCCCGTTTTTTTGGTTCCTAACCCCGTTTTTTGGTTCCTACCCCCGGTGTCGCGCTTAAATGGGTCCCCCCGGAAAAGGGGGCCCGTTTTTTTGGTTCCTACCCCCGTTTTTTGGTTCCTACCCCCGGTGTCGCGCTTAAATGGGTCCCCCCGGAAACGGGGGCCTGTTTTTGGTTCCTACCCCCGGTGTCGCGCTTAAATGGCTCCCCCCGGAAACGGGGGCCCGTTTTTTTGGTTCCTACCCCAGTTTTTTGGTTCCTACCCCCGGTATCGCGCTTAAATGGGTCCCCTCGGAAACGGGGGCCCGTTTTTTGAGTTCCTACCCCCGTTTTTTGGTTCCTACCCCCGGTGTCACGCTTAAATGGTTCCCCCCGGAAACGGGGGCCCGTTTTTTCGGTTCCTACCCCCGTTTTTTGGTTCCTACCCCCGGTGTCGCGCTTAAATGGGTCCCCCCGGAAACGGGGGCCCGTTTTTTTGGTTCCTACCCCCGTTTTTTGGTTCCTACCCGCGGTGTCGCGCTTAAATGGGTGCCCCCGGAAACGGAGGCCCGTTTTTTTGGTTCCTAGCCCCGTTTTTTGGTTTCTACCCGCGGTGTCGCGCTTAAATGGGTCCCCCCGGAAACGGAGGCCCGTTTTTTTGGTTCCTACCCCCATTTTTGGTTCCTACCCCCGGTGTCGCGCTTAAATGGGTCCCCCCGGAAACGGGGGCCCGTTTTTTTGGTTCCTAACCCCGTTTTTTGGTTCCTACCCCCGGTGTCGCGCTTAAATGGGTCCCCCCGGAAACGGGGGCCCGTTTTTTTAGTTCCTACCCCCGTTTAATGGTTCCTACACCCGGTATCGCGCTTAAATGGGTCCCCCCGGAAACGGGGGCCCGTTTTTTTGGTTCCTACCCCCGTTTTTTGGTTCCTACCCCCGGTGTCGCGCTTAAATGGGTCCCCAAGGAAACGGGGGCCCGTTTTTTAGGTTCCTACCCCAGTTTTTTGGTTCCTACCCCCGGTGTCGCGCTTAAATGGGTCCCCCCGGAAACGGGGGCCCGTTTTTTTGGTTCCTACCCCCGTTTTTTGGTTCCTACCCCCGGTGTCGCGCTTAAATGGGTCCCCCCGGAAACGGGGGCCCATTTTTTTGGTTCCTACCCCCGTTTTTTGGTTCCTACCCACGGTGTCGCGCTTAAATGGGTCCCCCTGGAAACGGAGGCCCGTTTTTTTGGTTCCTACCCCCATTTTTGGTTCCTACCCCCGGTGTCGCGCTTAAATGGGTTCCCCCGGAAACGGGGGCCCGTTTTTTTGGTTCCTACCCCCATTTTTGGTTCCTACCCCAGGTGTCGCGCTTAAATGGTTTCCCCCGGAAACGGGGGCCCGTTTTTTTGGTTCCTACCCCCGTTTTTTGGTTCCTACCCCCGGTGTCGCGCTTAAATGGGTCCCCCCGGAAACGGGGGCCCGTTTTTTTGGTTCCTACCCCCGTTTTTTGGTTCCTACACCCGGTGACGCGCTTAAATGGGTCCCCACGGAAACGGGGGCCCGTTTTTTTGGTTCCTACCCCCGTTTAATGGTTCCTACCCCCGCTGTCGCGCTTAAATGGGTCCCCCCGGAAACGGGGGCCCGTTTTTTTGGTTCCTACCCCCGTTTTTTGGTTCCTACCCCCGGTGTCGCGCTTAAATGGGTCCCCCCGGAAACGGGGGCCCGTTTTTTTGGTTCCTACCCCCGTTTTTTGGTTCCTACCCCCGGTGTCGCGCTTAAATGGGTCCCCCCGGAAACGGGGGCCTGTTTTTTGGTTCCTACTCCCGGTGTCGCGCTTAAATGGCTCCCCCGGAAACGGGGGTCCGTTTTTTTGGTTCCTACCCCAGTTTTTTGGTTCCTACCCCCGGTATCGAGCTTAAATGGGTCCCCTCGGAAACGGGGGCCCGTTTTTTGAGTTCCTACCCCCGTTTTTTGGTTCCTACCCCCGGTGTCGCGCTTAAATGGGTCCCCCCGTAAACGGGGGCCCGTTTTTCCGGTTCCTACCCCCGTTTTTTGGTTCCTACCCCCGGTGTCGCGCTTAAATGGGTCCCCCCGGAAACGGGGGCCCGTTTTTTCGGTTCCTACCCCCGTTTTTTGGTTCCTACCCCCGGTGTCGCGCTTAAATGGGTCCCCCCGGAAACGGAGGCCCGTTTTTTTGGTTCCTACCCCTGTTTTTTGGTTCCTACCCCCGGTGTCGCGCTTAAATGGGTCCTCCCGGAAACGGGGGCCCGTTTTTTTGGTTCCTACCCCCATTTTTTGGTTCCTACACCCGGTGTCGCGCTTAAATGGGTCCCCTCGGAAACGGGGGCCCGTTTTTTTGGTTCCTACCCTCGTTTTTTGGTTCCCACCCCCGGTGTCGCGCTTGAATTGGTCCCCCCGGAAACGGGGGCCCGTTTTTTTAGTTCCTACCCCCGTTTAATGGTTCCTACCCCCGGTGTCGCGCTTCAATGGGTCCCCCCGGAAACGGGGGCCCGTTTTTTTGGTTCCTACCCCCGTTTTTTGGTTCCTACCCCCGGTGTCGCGCTTAAATGGGTCCCCCCGGAAACGGGGGCCCGTTTTTTTGGTTCCTACCCCCGTTTTTTGGTTCCTACCCCCGGTGTCGCGCTTAAATGGGTCCCCCCGGAAACGGGGGCCCGTTTTTTTGGTTCCTACCCCCGTTTTTTGGTTCCTACCCCCGGTGTCGCGCTTAAATGGGTCCCCCCGGAAACGGGGACCCGTTTTTTTTGGTTCCTACCCCCGTTTTTTGGTTCCTACCCCCGGTGTCGCGCTTAAATGGGTTCCCCCGGAAACGGAGGCCCGTTTTTTTGCTTCCTACCCCCGTTTTTGGTTCGTACCCCCGGTTTCGCGCTTAAATGGGTCCCCCCGGAAACTGGGGCCCGTTTTTTCGGTTCCTACCCCCGTTTTTTGGTTCCTACCCCCCGTGTCGCGCTTAAATGGGTCCCCCCGGAAACGGAGGCCCGTTTTTTTGGTTCCTACCCCCATTTTTGGTTCCTACCCCCGGTGTCGCGCTTAAACGGGTCCCCCCGGAAACGGGGGCCAGTTTTTTTGGTTCCTACCCCCGTTTTTTGGTTCCTACCCCCAGTGTCGCGCTTAAATGGGTCCCCCCGGAAACGGGGGCCCGTTTTTTTGGTTCCTACCCTCGTTTTTTGGTTCCTACCCCCGGTGTCGCGCTTAAATGGGTCCCCCCGGAAACGGGGGCCCGTTTTTTTGGTTCCTAACCCCGTTTTTTGGTTCCTACCCCCGGTGTCGCGCTTAAATGGGTCCCCCCGGAAAAGGGGGCCCGTTTTTTTGGTTCCTACCCCCGTTTTTTGGTTCCTACCCCCGGTGTCGCGCTTAAATGGGTCCCCCCGGAAACGGGGGCCTGTTTTTGGTTCCTACCCCCGGTGTCGCGCTTAAATGGCTCCCCCCGGAAACGGGGGCCCGTTTTTTTGGTTCCTACCCCAGTTTTTTGGTTCCTACCCCCGGTATCGCGCTTAAATGGGTCCCCTCGGAAACGGGGGCCCGTTTTTTGAGTTCCTACCCCCGTTTTTTGGTTCCTACCCCCGGTGTCACGCTTAAATGGTTCCCCCCGGAAACGGGGGCCCGTTTTTTCGGTTCCTACCCCCGTTTTTTGGTTCCTACCCCCGGTGTCGCGCTTAAATGGGTCCCCCCGGAAACGGGGGCCCGTTTTTTTGGTTCCTACCCCCGTTTTTTGGTTCCTACCCGCGGTGTCGCGCTTAAATGGGTGCCCCCGGAAACGGAGGCCCGTTTTTTTGGTTCCTAGCCCCGTTTTTTGGTTTCTACCCGCGGTGTCGCGCTTAAATGGGTCCCCCCGGAAACGGAGGCCCGTTTTTTTGGTTCCTACCCCCATTTTTGGTTCCTACCCCCGGTGTCGCGCTTAAATGGGTCCCCCCGGAAACGGGGGCCCGTTTTTTTGGTTCCTACCCCCGTTTTTTTGTTCCTACCCCCGGTGTCGCGCTTAAATGGGTCCCCCCGGAAACGGGGGCCCGTTTTTTTAGTTCCTACCCCCGTTTAATGGTTCCTACACCCGGTATCGCGCTTAAATGGGTCCCCCCGGAAACGGGGGCCCGTTTTTTTGGTTCCTACCCCCGTTTTTTGGTTCCTACCCCCGGTGTCGCGCTTAAATGGGTCCCCAAGGAAACGGGGGCCCGTTTTTTAGGTTCCTACCCCAGTTTTTTGGTTCCTACCCCCGGTGTCGCGCTTAAATGGGTCCCCCCGGAAACGGGGGCCCGTTTTTTTGGTTCCTACCCCCGTTTTTTGGTTCCTACCCCCGGTGTCGCGCTTAAATGGGTCCCCCCGGAAACGGGGGCCCATTTTTTTGGTTCCTACCCCCGTTTTTTGGTTCCTACCCACGGTGTCGCGCTTAAATGGGTCCCCCTGGAAACGGAGGCCCGTTTTTTTGGTTCCTACCCCCATTTTTGGTTCCTACCCCCGGTGTCGCGCTTAAATGGGTTCCCCCGGAAACGGGGGCCCGTTTTTTTGGTTCCTACCCCCATTTTTGGTTCCTACCCCCGGTGTCGCGCTTAAATGGTTTCCCCCGGAAACGGGGGCCCGTTTTTTTGGTTCCTACCCCCGTTTTTTGGTTCCTACCCCCGGTGTCGCGCTTAAATGGGTCCCCCCGGAAACGGGGGCCCGTTTTTTTGGTTCCTACCCCCGTTTTTTGGTTCCTACACCCGGTGACGCGCTTAAATGGGTCCCCACGGAAACGGGGGCCCGTTTTTTTGGTTCCTACCCCCGTTTAATGGTTCCTACCCCCGCTGTCGCGCTTAAATGGGTCCCCCCGGAAACGGGGGCCCGTTTTTTTGGTTCCTACCCCCGTTTTTTGGTTCCTACCCCCGGTGTCGCGCTTAAATGGGTCCCCCCGGAAACGGGGGCCCGTTTTTTTGGTTCCTACCCCCGTTTTTTGGTTCCTACCCCCGGTGTCGCGCTTAAATGGGTCCCCCCGGAAACGGGGGCCTGTTTTTTGGTTCCTACTCCCGGTGTCGCGCTTAAATGGCTCCCCCGGAAACGGGGGTCCGTTTTTTTGGTTCCTACCCCAGTTTTTTGGTTCCTACCCCCGGTATCGAGCTTAAATGGGTCCCCTCGGAAACGGGGGCCCGTTTTTTGAGTTCCTACCCCCGTTTTTTGGTTCCTACCCCCGGTGTCGCGCTTAAATGGGTCCCCCCGTAAACGGGGGCCCGTTTTTCCGGTTCCTACCCCCGTTTTTTGGTTCCTACCCCCGGTGTCGCGCTTAAATGGGTCCCCCCGGAAACGGGGGCCCGTTTTTTCGGTTCCTACCCCCGTTTTTTGGTTCCTACCCCCGGTGTCGCGCTTAAATGGGTCCCCCCGGAAACGGAGGCCCGTTTTTTTGGTTCCTACCCCTGTTTTTTGGTTCCTACCCCCGGTGTCGCGCTTAAATGGGTCCTCCCGGAAACGGGGGCCCGTTTTTTTGGTTCCTACCCCCATTTTTTGGTTCCTACACCCGGTGTCGCGCTTAAATGGGTCCCCTCGGAAACGGGGGCCCGTTTTTTTGGTTCCTACCCTCGTTTTTTGGTTCCCACCCCCGGTGTCGCGCTTGAATTGGTCCCCCCGGAAACGGGGGCCCGTTTTTTTAGTTCCTACCCCCGTTTAATGGTTCCTACCCCCGGTGTCGCGCTTCAATGGGTCCCCCCGGAAACGGGGGCCCGTTTTTTTGGTTCCTACCCCCGTTTTTTGGTTCCTACCCCCGGTGTCGCGCTTAAATGGGTCCCCCCGGAAACGGGGGCCCGTTTTTTTGGTTCCTACCCCCGTTTTTTGGTTCCTACCCCCGGTGTCGCGCTTAAATGGGTCCCCCAAGAAACGGGGGCCCGTTTTTTTGGTTCCTACCCCCGTTTTTTGGTTCCTACCCCCGGTGTCGCGCTTAAACGGGTCCCCCCGGAAACGGGGGCCCGTTTTTTTGGTTCCTACCCCCGTTTTTTGGTTCCTACCTCCGGTGTCGTGCTTATACGGGTCCCCCCGGAAACAGGGGCCCGTTTTTTTGTTTCCTACCCCCATTTTTGGTTCCTACCCCCGGTGTCGCGCTTAAATGGGTCCCCCCGGAAACGGGGGCCCGTTTTTTTGGTTCCTACCCCCGTTTTTTGGTTCCTACCCCCGGTGTCGCGCTTAAATGGGTCCCCCCGGAAACGGGGGCCCGTTTTTTTGGTTCCTACTCCCGTTCAATGGTTCCTACCCCCGCTGTCGCGCTTAAATGGGTCCCCCCGGAAACGGGGGCCCGTTTTTTTGGTTCCTACCCCCGTTTTTTGGTTCCTACCCCCGGTGTCGCGCTTCAATGGGTCCCCCCGGAAACGGAGGCCCGTTTTTTTGGTTCCTACCCCCGTTTTTTGGTTCCTACCCCCGGTGTCGCGCTTAAATGGGTCCCCCGGAAACGGGGGCCCATTTTTTTGGTTCCTACCCCCGTTTTTTGGTTCCTACCCACGGTGTCGCGCTTAAATGGGTCCCCCTGGAAACGGAGGCCCGTTTTTTTGGTTCCTACCCCCGGTGTCACGCTTAAATGGGTCCCCCCGGAAACGGGGGCCCGTTTTTTCGGTTCCTACCCCCGTTTTTTGGTTCCTACCCCCGGTGTCGCGCTTAAATGGGTCCCCCCGGAAACGGGGGACCGTTTTTTTGGTTCCTACCCCCGTTTTTTGGTTCCTACACCCGGTGACGCGCTTAAATGGGTCCCCCCGGAAACGGGGGCCCGTTTTTTTGGTTCCTACTCCCGTTTAATGGTTCCTACCCCCGCTGTCGCGCTTAAATGGGTCCCCCCGGAAACGGGGGCCCGTTTTTTTGGTTCCTACCCCCGTTTTTTGGTTCCTACCCCCGGTGTCGCGCTTCAATGGGTCCCCCCGGAAAAGGAGGCCCGTTTTTTTGGTTCCTACCCCCGTTTTTTGGTTCCTACCCCCGGTGTCGCGCTTAAATGGGTCCCCCCGGAAACGGGGGCCCATTTTTTTGGTTCCTACCCCCGTTTTTTGGTTCCTACCCACGGTGTCGCGCTTAAATGGGTCCCCCTGGAAACGGAGGCCCGTTTTTTTGGTTCCTACCCCCATTTTTGGTTCCTACCCCCGGTGTCGCGCTTAAATGGGTTCCCCCGGAAACGGGGGCCCGTTTTTTTGGTTCCTACCCCCATTTTTGGTTCCTACCCCCGGTGTCGCGCTTAAATGGTTTCCCCCGGAAACGGGGGCCCGTTTTTTTGGTTCCTACCCCCGTTTTTTGGTTCCTACCCCCGGTGTCGCGCTTAAATGGGTCCCCCCGGAAACGGGGGCCCGTTTTTTTGGTTCCTACCCCCGTTTTTTGGTTCCTACACCCGGTGACGCGCTTAAATGGGTCCCCACGGAAACGGGGGCCCGTTTTTTTGGTTCCTACCCCCGTTTAATGGTTCCTACCCCCGCTGTCGCGCTTAAATGGGTCCCCCCGGAAACGGGGGCCCGTTTTTTTGGTTCCTACCCCCGTTTTTTGGTTCCTACCCCCGGTGTCGCGCTTAAATGGGTCCCCCCGGAAACGGGGGCCCGTTTTTTTGGTTCCTACCCCCGTTTTTTGGTTCCTACCCCCGGTGTCGCGCTTAAATGGGTCCCCCCGGAAACGGGGGCCTGTTTTTTGGTTCCTACTCCCGGTGTCGCGCTTAAATGGCTCCCCCGGAAACGGGGGTCCGTTTTTTTGGTTCCTACCCCAGTTTTTTGGTTCCTACCCCCGGTATCGAGCTTAAATGGGTCCCCTCGGAAACGGGGGCCCGTTTTTTGAGTTCCTACCCCCGTTTTTTGGTTCCTACCCCCGGTGTCGCGCTTAAATGGGTCCCCCCGTAAACGGGGGCCCGTTTTTCCGGTTCCTACCCCCGTTTTTTGGTTCCTACCCCCGGTGTCGCGCTTAAATGGGTCCCCCCGGAAACGGGGGCCCGTTTTTTCGGTTCCTACCCCCGTTTTTTGGTTCCTACCCCCGGTGTCGCGCTTAAATGGGTCCCCCCGGAAACGGAGGCCCGTTTTTTTGGTTCCTACCCCTGTTTTTTGGTTCCTACCCCCGGTGTCGCGCTTAAATGGGTCCTCCCGGAAACGGGGGCCCGTTTTTTTGGTTCCTACCCCCATTTTTTGGTTCCTACACCCGGTGTCGCGCTTAAATGGGTCCCCTCGGAAACGGGGGCCCGTTTTTTTGGTTCCTACCCTCGTTTTTTGGTTCCCACCCCCGGTGTCGCGCTTGAATTGGTCCCCCCGGAAACGGGGGCCCGTTTTTTTAGTTCCTACCCCCGTTTAATGGTTCCTACCCCCGGTGTCGCGCTTCAATGGGTCCCCCCGGAAACGGGGGCCCGTTTTTTTGGTTCCTACCCCCGTTTTTTGGTTCCTACCCCCGGTGTCGCGCTTAAATGGGTCCCCCCGGAAACGGGGGCCCGTTTTTTTGGTTCCTACCCCCGTTTTTTGGTTCCTACCCCCGGTGTCGCGCTTAAATGGGTCCCCCAAGAAACGGGGGCCCGTTTTTTTGGTTCCTACCCCCGTTTTTTGGTTCCTACCCCCGGTGTCGCGCTTAAACGGGTCCCCCCGGAAACGGGGGCCCGTTTTTTTGGTTCCTACCCCCGTTTTTTGGTTCCTACCTCCGGTGTCGTGCTTATACGGGTCCCCCCGGAAACAGGGGCCCGTTTTTTTGTTTCCTACCCCCATTTTTGGTTCCTACCCCCGGTGTCGCGCTTAAATGGGTCCCCCCGGAAACGGGGGCCCGTTTTTTTGGTTCCTACCCCCGTTTTTTGGTTCCTACCCCCGGTGTCGCGCTTAAATGGGTCCCCCCGGAAACGGGGGCCCGTTTTTTTGGTTCCTACTCCCGTTCAATGGTTCCTACCCCCGCTGTCGCGCTTAAATGGGTCCCCCCGGAAACGGGGGCCCGTTTTTTTGGTTCCTACCCCCGTTTTTTGGTTCCTACCCCCGGTGTCGCGCTTCAATGGGTCCCCCCGGAAACGGAGGCCCGTTTTTTTGGTTCCTACCCCCGTTTTTTGGTTCCTACCCCCGGTGTCGCGCTTAAATGGGTCCCCCGGAAACGGGGGCCCATTTTTTTGGTTCCTACCCCCGTTTTTTGGTTCCTACCCACGGTGTCGCGCTTAAATGGGTCCCCCTGGAAACGGAGGCCCGTTTTTTTGGTTCCTACCCCCGGTGTCACGCTTAAATGGGTCCCCCCGGAAACGGGGGCCCGTTTTTTCGGTTCCTACCCCCGTTTTTTGGTTCCTACCCCCGGTGTCGCGCTTAAATGGGTCCCCCCGGAAACGGGGGACCGTTTTTTTGGTTCCTACCCCCGTTTTTTGGTTCCTACACCCGGTGACGCGCTTAAATGGGTCCCCCCGGAAACGGGGGCCCGTTTTTTTGGTTCCTACTCCCGTTTAATGGTTCCTACCCCCGCTGTCGCGCTTAAATGGGTCCCCCCGGAAACGGGGGCCCGTTTTTTTGGTTCCTACCCCCGTTTTTTGGTTCCTACCCCCGGTGTCGCGCTTCAATGGGTCCCCCCGGAAAAGGAGGCCCGTTTTTTTGGTTCCTACCCCCGTTTTTTGGTTCCTACCCCCGGTGTCGCGCTTAAATGGGTCCCCCCGGAAACGGGGGCCCATTTTTTTGGTTCCTACCCCCGTTTTTTGGTTCCTACCCACGGTGTCGCGCTTAAATGGGTCCCCCTGGAAACGGAGGCCCGTTTTTTTGGTTCCTACCCCCATTTTTGGTTCCTACCCCCGGTGTCGCGCTTAAATGGGTTCCCCCGGAAACGGGGGCCCGTTTTTTTGGTTCCTACCCCCATTTTTGGTTCCTACCCCCGGTGTCGCGCTTAAATGGTTTCCCCCGGAAACGGGGGCCCGTTTTTTTGGTTCCTACCCCCGTTTTTTGGTTCCTACCCCCGGTGTCGCGCTTAAATGGGTCCCCCCGGAAACGGGGGCCCGTTTTTTTGGTTCCTACCCCCGTTTTTTGGTTCCTACACCCGGTGACGCGCTTAAATGGGTCCCCACGGAAACGGGGGCCCGTTTTTTTGGTTCCTACCCCCGTTTAATGGTTCCTACCCCCGCTGTCGCGCTTAAATGGGTCCCCCCGGAAACGGGGGCCCGTTTTTTTGGTTCCTACCCCCGTTTTTTGGTTCCTACCCCCGGTGTCGCGCTTAAATGGGTCCCCCCGGAAACGGGGGCCCGTTTTTTTGGTTCCTACCCCCGTTTTTTGGTTCCTACCCCCGGTGTCGCGCTTAAATGGGTCCCCCCGGAAACGGGGGCCTGTTTTTTGGTTCCTACTCCCGGTGTCGCGCTTAAATGGCTCCCCCGGAAACGGGGGTCCGTTTTTTTGGTTCCTACCCCAGTTTTTTGGTTCCTACCCCCGGTATCGAGCTTAAATGGGTCCCCTCGGAAACGGGGGCCCGTTTTTTGAGTTCCTACCCCCGTTTTTTGGTTCCTACCCCCGGTGTCGCGCTTAAATGGGTCCCCCCGTAAACGGGGGCCCGTTTTTCCGGTTCCTACCCCCGTTTTTTGGTTCCTACCCCGGTGTCGCGCTTAAATGGGTCCCCCCGGAAACGGGGGCCCGTTTTTTCGGTTCCTACCCCCGTTTTTTGGTTCCTACCCCCGGTGTCGCGCTTAAATGGGTCCCCCCGGAAACGGAGGCCCGTTTTTTTGGTTCCTACCCCTGTTTTTTGGTTCCTACCCCCGGTGTCGCGCTTAAATGGGTCCTCCCGGAAACGGGGGCCCGTTTTTTTGGTTCCTACCCCCATTTTTTGGTTCCTACACCCGGTGTCGCGCTTAAATGGGTCCCCTCGGAAACGGGGGCCCGTTTTTTTGGTTCCTACCCTCGTTTTTTGGTTCCCACCCCCGGTGTCGCGCTTGAATTGGTCCCCCCGGAAACGGGGGCCCGTTTTTTTAGTTCCTACCCCCGTTTAATGGTTCCTACCCCCGGTGTCGCGCTTCAATGGGTCCCCCCGGAAACGGGGGCCCGTTTTTTTGGTTCCTACCCCCGTTTTTTGGTTCCTACCCCCGGTGTCGCGCTTAAATGGGTCCCCCCGGAAACGGGGGCCCGTTTTTTTGGTTCCTACCCCCGTTTTTTGGTTCCTACCCCCGGTGTCGCGCTTAAATGGGTCCCCCAAGAAACGGGGGCCCGTTTTTTTGGTTCCTACCCCCGTTTTTTGGTTCCTACCCCCGGTGTCGCGCTTAAACGGGTCCCCCCGGAAACGGGGGCCCGTTTTTTTGGTTCCTACCCCCGTTTTTTGGTTCCTACCTCCGGTGTCGTGCTTATACGGGTCCCCCCGGAAACAGGGGCCCGTTTTTTTGGTTCCTACCCCCGTTTTTTGGTTCCTACCTCCGGTGTCGTGCTTATACGGGTCCCCCCGGAAACAGGGGCCCGTTTTTTTGTTTCCTACCCCCATTTTTGGTTCCTACCCCCGGTGTCGCGCTTAAATGGGTCCCCCCGGAAACGGGGGCCCGTTTTTTTGGTTCCTACCCCCGTTTTTTGGTTCCTACCCCCGGTGTCGCGCTTAAATGGGTCCCCCCGGAAACGGGGGCCCGTTTTTTTGGTTCCTACTCCCGTTCAATGGTTCCTACCCCCGCTGTCGCGCTTAAATGGGTCCCCCCGGAAACGGGGGCCCGTTTTTTTGGTTCCTACCCCCGTTTTTTGGTTCCTACCCCCGGTGTCGCGCTTCAATGGGTCCCCCCGGAAACGGAGGCCCGTTTTTTTGGTTCCTACCCCCGTTTTTTGGTTCCTACCCCCGGTGTCGCGCTTAAATGGGTCCCCCGGAAACGGGGGCCCATTTTTTTGGTTCCTACCCCCGTTTTTTGGTTCCTACCCACGGTGTCGCGCTTAAATGGGTCCCCCTGGAAACGGAGGCCCGTTTTTTTGGTTCCTACCCCCGGTGTCACGCTTAAATGGGTCCCCCCGGAAACGGGGGCCCGTTTTTTCGGTTCCTACCCCCGTTTTTTGGTTCCTACCCCCGGTGTCGCGCTTAAATGGGTCCCCCCGGAAACGGGGGACCGTTTTTTTGGTTCCTACCCCCGTTTTTTGGTTCCTACACCCGGTGACGCGCTTAAATGGGTCCCCCCGGAAACGGGGGCCCGTTTTTTTGGTTCCTACTCCCGTTTAATGGTTCCTACCCCCGCTGTCGCGCTTAAATGGGTCCCCCCGGAAACGGGGGCCCGTTTTTTTGGTTCCTACCCCCGTTTTTTGGTTCCTACCCCCGGTGTCGCGCTTCAATGGGTCCCCCCGGAAAAGGAGGCCCGTTTTTTTGGTTCCTACCCCCGTTTTTTGGTTCCTACCCCCGGTGTCGCGCTTAAATGGGTCCCCCCGGAAACGGGGGCCCATTTTTTTGGTTCCTACCCCCGTTTTTTGGTTCCTACCCACGGTGTCGCGCTTAAATGGGTCCCCCTGGAAACGGAGGCCCGTTTTTTTGGTTCCTACCCCCGGTGTCGCGCTTAAATGGGTTCCCCCGGAAACGGGGGCCTGTTTTTTTGGTTCCTACCCCCATTTTTGGTTCCTACCCCCGGTGTCGCGCTTAAATGGTTTCCCCCGGAAACGGGGGCCCGTTTTTTTGGTTCCTACCCCCGTTTTTTGGTTCCTACCCCCGGTGTCGCGCTTAAATGGGTCCCCCCGGAAACGGGGGCCCGTTTTTTTGGTTCCTACCCCCGTTTTTTGGTTCCTACACCCGGTGACGCGCTTAAATGGGTCCCCACGGAAACGGGGGCCCGTTTTTTTGGTTCCTACCCCCGTTTAATGGTTCCTACCCCCGCTGTCGCGCTTAAATGGGTCCCCCCGGAAACGGCGGCCCGTTTTCTTGGTTCCTACCCCCGTTTTTTGGTTCCTACCCCCGGTGTCGCGCTTCAATGGGTCCCCCCGGAAACGGGGGCCCGTTTTTTTGGTTCCTACCCCCGTTTTTTGGTTCCTACCCCCGGTGTCGCGCTTAAATGGGTCCCCCCGGAAACGGGGGTCCGTTTTTTTGGTTCCTACCCCCGTTTTTTGGTTCCTACCCCCGGTATCGCGCTTAAATGGGTCCCCTCGGAAACGGGGGCCCGTTTTTTGAGTTCCTACCCCCGTTTTTTTGTTCCTACCCCCGGTGTCGCGCTTAAATGGGTCCCCCCGGAAACGGGGGCCCGTTTTTTCGGTTCCTACCCCCGTTTTTTGGTTCCTACCCCCGGTGTCGCATTTAAATGGGTCCCCCCGGAAACGGGGGCCCGTTTTTTCGGTTCCTACCTCCGTTTTTTGGTTCCTACCCCCGGTGTCGCGCTTAAATGGGTCCCCCCGGAAACGGAGGCCCGTTTTTTTGGTTCCTACCCCCGTTTTTTGGTTCCTACCCCCGGTGTCGCGCTTAAATGGGTCCCCCCGGGAACGGGGGCCCGTTTTTTTGGTTCCTACCCACGTTTTTTGGTTCCTACCCCCGGTGTCGCGCTTCAATGGGTCCCCCCGGAAACGGGGGCCCGTTTTTTTGGTTCCTACCACCGTTTTTTGGTTCCTACCCCCGGTGTCGCGCTTAAATGGGTCCCCCCGGAAACGGGGGCCCGTTTTTTTGGTTCCTACCCCCGTTTTTTGGTTCCTACCCCCGGTGTCGCGCTTAAATGGGTCCCCCCGGAAACGGGGGCCCGTTTTTTTGGTTCCTACTCCCGTTCAATGGTTCCTACCCCCGCTGTCGCGCTTAAATGGGTCCCCCCGGAAACGGGGGCCCGTTTTTTTGGTTCCTACCCCCGTTTTTTGGTTCCTACCCCCGGTGTCGCGCTTCAATGGGTCCCCCCGGAAACGGAGGCCCGTTTTTTTGGTTCCTACCCCCGTTTTTTGGTTCCTACCCCCGGTGTCGCGCTTAAATGGGTCCCCCCGGAAACGGGGGCCCATTTTTTTGGTTCCTACCCCCGTTTTTTGGTTCCTACCCACGGTGTCGCGCTTAAATGGGTCCCCCTGGAAACGGAGGCCCGTTTTTTTGGTTCCTACCCCCGGTGTCACGCTTAAATGGGTCCCCCCGGAAACGGGGGCCCGTTTTTTCGGTTCCTACCCCCGTTTTTTGGTTCCTACCCCCGGTGTCGCGCTTAAATGGGTCCCCCCGGAAACGGGGGCCCGTTTTTTTGGTTCCTACCCCCGTTTTTTGGTTCCTACACCCGGTGACGCGCTTAAATGGGTCCCCCCGGAAATGGGGGCCCGTTTTTTTGGTTCCTACTCCTGTTTAATGGTTCCTACCCCCGCTGTCGCGCTTAAATGGGTCCCCCCGGAAACGGGGGCCCGTTTTTTTGGTTCCTACCCCCGTTTTTTGGTTCCTACCCCCGGTGTCGCGCTTCAATGGGTCCCCCCGGAAAAGGAGGCCCGTTTTTTTGGTTCCTACCCCGTTTTTTGGTTCCTACCCCCGGTGTCGCGCTTAAATGGGTCCCCCCGGAAACGGGGGGCCATTTTTTTGGTTCCTACCCCCGTTTTTTGGTTCCTACCCACGGTGTCGCGCTTAAATGGGTCCCCCTGGAAACGGAGGCCCGTTTTTTTGGTTCCTACCCCCGGTGTCGCGCTTAAATGGTTTCCCCCGGAAACGGGGGCCCGTTTTTTTGGTTCCTACCCCCGTTTTTTGGTTCCTACCCCCGGTGTCGCGCTTAAATGGGTCCCCCCGGAAACGGGGGCCCGTTTTTTTGGTTCCTACCCCCGTTTTTTGGTTCCTACACCCGGTGACGCGCTTAAATGGGTCCCCACGGAAACGGGGGCCCGTTTTTTTGGTTCCTACCCCCGTTTAATGGTTCCTACCCCCGCTGTCGCGCTTAAATGGGTCCCCCCGGAAACGGCGGCCCGTTTTTTTTGTTCCTACCCCCGTTTTTTGGTTCCTACCCCCGGTGTCGCGCTTAAATGGGTCCCCCCGGAAACGGGGGCCCGTTTTTTTGGTTCCTACCCCCGTTTTTTGGTTCCTACCCCCGGTGTCGCGCTTAAATGGCTCCCCCCGGAAACGGGGGTCCGTTTTTTTGGTTCCTACCCCAGTTTTTTGGTTCCTACCCCCGGTATCGCGCTTAAATGGGTCCCCTCGGAAACGGGGGCCCGTTTTTTGAGTTCCTACCCCCGTTTTTTTGTTCCTACCCCCGGTGTCGCGCTTAAATGGGTCCCCCCGGAAACGGGGGCCCGTTTTTTCGGTTCCTACCCCCGTTTTTTGGTTCCTACCCCCGGTGTCGCGTTTAAATGGGTCCCCCCGGAAACGGGGGCCCGTTTTTTCGGTTCCTACCTCCGTTTTTTGGTTCCTACCCCCGGTGTCGCGCTTAAATGGGTCCCCCCGGAAACGGAGGCCCGTTTTTTTGGTTCCTACCCCCGTTTTTTGGTTCCTACCCCCGGTGTCGCGCTTAAATGGGTCCCCCCGGGAACGTTGGCCCGTTTTTTTGGTTCCTACCCCCGTTTTTCGGTTCCTACACCCGGTGTCGCGCTTAAATGGGTCCCCTCGGAAACGGGGGCCCGTTTTTTTGGTTCCTACCCTCGTTTTTTGGTTCCCACCCCCGGTGTCGCGCTTGAATTGGTCCCCCCGGAAACGGGGGCCCGTTTTTTTAGTTCCTACCCCCGTTTAATGGTTCCTACCCCCGGTGTCGCGCTTCAATGGGTCCCCCCGGAAACGGGGGCCCGTTTTTTTGGTTCCTACCCCCGTTTTTTGGTTCCTACCCCCGGTGTCGCGCTTAAATGGGTCCCCCCGGAAACGGGGGCCCGTTTTTTTGGTTCCTACCCCCGTTTTTTGGTTCCTACCCCCGGTGTCGCGCTTAAATGGGTCCCCCCGGAAACGGGGGCCCGTTTTTTTGGTTCCTACCCCGTTTTTTGGTTCCTACCCCCGGTGTCGCGCTTAAACGGGTCCCCCCGGAAACGGGGGCCCGTTTTTTTGGTTCCTACCCCCGTTTTTTGGTTCCTACCCCCGGTGTCGTGCTTAAACGGGTCCCCCCGGAAACGGGGGCCCGTTTTTTTGTTTCCTACCCCCATTTTTGGTTCCTACCCCCGGTGTCGCGCTTAAATGGGTCCCCCCGGAAACTGCGGCCCGTTTTTTCGGTTCCTACCCCCGTTTTTTGGTTTCTACCCCCCGTGTCGCGCTTAAATGGGTCCCCCCGGAAACGGAGGCCCGTTTTTTTGGTTCCTACCCCCATTTTTGGTTCCTACCCCCGGTGTCGCACTTAAATGGGTCCCCCCGGAAACGGGGGCCCGTTTTTTTGGTTCCTACCCCCGTTTTTTGGTTCCTACACCCGGTGTCGCGCTTAAATGGGTCCCCCCGGAAACGGGGGCCCGTTTTTTTGGTTCCTACCCTCGTTTTTTGGTTCCTACCCCCGGTGTCGCGCTTAAATGGGTCCCCCCGGAAACGGGGGCCCGTTTTTTTGGTTCCTACCCCCGTTTTTTGGTTCCTACCCCGGTGTCGCATTTAAATGGGTCCCCCCGGAAAAGGGGGCCGGTTTTTTTTGGTTCCTACCCCGTTTTTTGGTTCCTACCCCCGGTGTCGCGCTTAAATGGGTCCCCAAGGAAACGGGGGCCCGTTTTTTAGGTTCCTACCCCAGTTTTTTGGTTCCTACCCCCTGGTGTCGCGCTTAAATGGGTCCCCCCGGAAACGGGGGCCCGTTTTTTTTGGTTCCTACCCCCGTTTTTTGGTTCCTACCCCGGTGTCGCGCTTAAATGGTCCCCCCGGAAACGGGGGCCCATTTTTTTGGTTCCTACCCCCGTTTTTTGGTTCCTACCCACGGTGTCGCGCTTAAATGGGTCCGCCTGGAAACGGAGGCCCGTTTATTTTGGTTCCTACCCCCATTTTTGGTTCCTACCCCGGTGTCGCGCTTAAATGGGTTCCCCCGGAAACGGGGGCCCGTTTTTTTGGTTCCTACCCCCATTTTTGGTTCCTACCCCCGGTGTCGCGCTTAAATGGTTTCCCCCGGAAACGGGGGCCCGTTTTTTGGTTCCTACCCCGTTTTTTGGTTCCTACCCCCGGTGTCGCGCTTAAATGGGTCCCCCCGGAAACGGGGGCCCGTTTTTTTGGTTCCTACCCCCGTTTTTTGGTTCCTACACCGGTGACGCGCTTAAATGGGTCCCCACGGAAACGGGGGCCCGTTTTTTTGGTTCCTACCCCCGTTTAATGGTTCCTACCCCCGCTGTCGCGCTTAAATGGGTCCCCCCGGAAACGGGGGCCCGTTTTTTTGGTTCCTACCCCCGTTTTTTGGTTCCTACCCCCGGTGTCGCGCTTAAATGGGTCCCCCCGGAAACGGGGCCCGTTTTTTTGGTTCCTACCCCGTTTTTTGGTTCCTACCCCCGGTGTCGCGCTTAAATGGGTCCCCCCGGAAACGGGGGCCTGTTTTTTGGTTCCTACTCCCGGTGTCGCGCTTAAATGGCTCCCCCGGAAACGGGGGTCCGTTTTTTTGGTTCCTACCCCAGTTTTTTGGTTCCTACCCCCGGTATCGAGCTTAAATGGGTCCCCTCGGAAACGGGGCCCGTTTTTTGAGTTCCTACCCCCGTTTTTTGGTTCCTACCCCGGTGTCGCGCTTAAATGGGTCCCCCCGGAAACGGGGCCTGTTTTTCGGTTCCTACCCCCGTTTTTTGGTTCCTACACCAGTGTCGCGCTTAAATGGGTCCCCCCGGAAACGGGGGCCCGTTTTTTTTGGTTCCTACCCCCGTTTTTTGGTTCCCACCCCGGTGTCGCGCTTGAATTGGTCTCCCCCGAAACGGGGCCCGTTTTTTTGGTTCCTACCCCGTTTTTTGGTTCCTACCCCCGGTGTCGCGCTTAAATGGGTCCCCCCGGAAACGGGGGCCCGTTTTTTTGGTTCCTACCCCCGTTTTTTGGTTCCTACCCCCGGTGTCGCGCTTAAATGGGTTCCCCCGGAAACGGAGGCCCGTTTTTTTGCTTCCTACCCCCGTTTTTGGTTCGTACCCCAGGTGTCGCGCTTAAATGGGTCCCCCGGAAACGGGGCCGTTTTTTTGGTTCCTACCCCTGTTTTTTGGTTCCTACCCCCGGTGTCGCGCTTTAATGGGTTCCCCCGGAAACGGAGGCCCGTTTTTTTGCTTCCTACCCCCGTTTTTGTTTCGTACCCCCGGTGTCGCGCTTAAATGGGTCCCCCCGGAAACGGGGCCCGTTTTTTCGGTTCCTACCCCCGTTTTTTGGTTCCTACCCCCGGTGTCGCGCTTAAATGGGTCCCCCCGGAAACGGGGGGCCCGTTTTTTTGGTTCCTACCCCCGTTTTTTGGTTCCTACCCCGGTGTCGCGCTTAAATGGGTTCCCCCGAAACGGAGGCCCGTTTTTTTGCTTCCTACCCCCGTTTTTGGTTCGTACCCCCGGTGTCGCGCTTAAATGGGTCCCCCCGGAAACGGGGGCCCGTTTATTCGGTTCCTACCCCCGTTTTTTGGTTCCTACCCCCCGTGTCGCGCTTAAATGGGTCCCCCCGGAAACGGAGGCCCGTTTTTTTGGTTCCTACCCCCATTTTTGGTTCCTACCCCCGGTGTCGCGCTTAAATGGGTCCCCCGGAAACGGGGGCCCGTTTTTTTGGTTCCTACCCCCGTTTTTTGGTTCCTACCCCGGTGTCGCGCTTAAATGGGTCTCCCCGGAAACGGGGGCCCGTTTTTTTTGGTTCCTACCCTCGGTTTTTTGGTTCCTACACCCGGTGTCGCGCTTAAATGGGTCCCCCCGGAAACGGGGGCCCGTTTTTCCGGTTCCTACCCCCGTTTTTTGGTTCCCACCCCCGGTGTCGCGCTTGAATTGGTCTCCCCGGAAACGGGGGCCCGTTTTTTTGGTTCCTACCCCAGTTTTTTTGGTTCCTACCCCCGGTATCGCGCTTAAATGGGTCCCCTCGGAAACGGGGGCCCGTTTTTTGAGTTCCTACCCCCGTTTTTTGGTTCCTACCCCCGGTGTCGCGCTTAAATGGGTCCCCCTGGAAACCGGGGCCCGTTTTTCGGTTCCTACCCCCGTTTTTTGGTTCCTACCCCCGGTGTCGCGCTTAAATGGGTCCCCCCGGAAACGGAGGCCCGTTTTTTTGGTTCCTACCCCCGTTTTTTGGTTCCTACCCCCGGTGTCGCGCTTAAATTGGTCCCCCCGGAAACGGGGCCCGTTTTTTCGGTTCCTACCCCCGTTTTTTGGTTCTACCCCCGGTGTCGCGCTTAAATGGGTCCCCCCGGAAACGGGGGCCCGTTTTTTTGGTTCCTACCTTCGTTTTTTGGTTCCTACCCCCGTTTTTTGGTTCCTACCCCCGGTGTCGCGCTTAAATGGGTCCCCCTGGAAACGGAGGCCTGTTTTTTGGTTCCTACCCCCGTTTTTTGTTCCTACCGCGGTGTCGCGCTTAAATGGGTCCCCCCGGAAACAGGGGCCCGTTTTTTGGTTCCTACCCCCGTTTTTTGGTTCCTACCCGCGGTGTCGCGCTTAAATGGGTCCCCCCGGAAAAGAAGGCCCGTTTTTTTTGGTTCCTACCCCCGTTTTTTTGGTTCCTACCCCCGGTGTCGCGCTTAAATGGGTCCCCCCGGAAACGGGGGCCTGTTTTTGGTTCCTACCCCCGGTGTCGCGCTTAAATGGCTCCCCCGGAAACGGCGGCCCGTTTTTTTGGTTCCTACCCCAGTTTTTTGGTTCCTACCCCCGGTATCGCGCTTAAATGGGTCCCCTCGGAAACGGGGGCCCGTTTTTTGAGTTCCTACCCCCGTTTTTTGGTTCCTACCCCCGGTGTCGTGCTTAAATGGGTCCCCCCGGAAACGGGGCCCGTTTTTTCGGTTCCTACCCCCGTTTAATGGTTCCTACCCCCGGTGTCGCGCTTAAATGGGTCCCCCCGGAAACGGAGGCCCGTTTTTTTTGGTTCCTACCCCCATTTTTTGGTTCCTACCCCCGGTGTCACGCTTAAATGGGTCCCCCCGGAAACGGGGGCCCGTTTTTTCGGTTCCTACCCCCGTTTTTTGGTTCCTACCCCCGGTGTCGCGCTTAAATGGGTCCCCCCGGAAACGGGGGCCCGTTTTTTTGGTTCCTACCCCCGTTTTTTGGTTCCTACCCGCGGTGTCGCGCTTAAATGGGTGCCCCCGGAAACGGAGGCCCGTTTTTTTGGTTCCTAGCCCCGTTTTTGGTTCCTACCCGCAGTGCCGCGCTTAAATGGGTCCCCCCGGAAACGGAGGCCCGTTTTTTTTGGTTCCTACCCCCATTTTTGGTTCCTACCCGCGGTGTCGCGCTTAAATGCGTCCCCCCGGAAACGGAGGCCCGTTTTTTTGGTTCCTACCCCCGTTTTTTGGTTCCTACCCCCCGGTGTCGCGCTTAAATGGGTCCCCCCGGAAACGGGGGCCCGTTTTTTTGGTTCCTACCCCCGTTTTTTGGTTCCTACCCCCGGTGTCGCGCTTAAATGGGTCCCCCCAGAAACGGGGGCCCGTTTTTTTAGTTCCTACCCCCGTTTAATGGTTCCTACACCCGGTGTCGCGCTTAAATGGGTCCCCCCGGAAACGGGGGCCCGTTTTTTTGGTTCCTACCCCCGTTTTTTGGTTCCTAGCCCCGGTGTCGCGCTTAAATGGGTCCCCCCGGAAACGGGGGCCCGTTTTTTCGGTTCCTACCCCCGTTTTTGGTTCCTACCCCCGGTGTCGCGCTTAAATGGGTCCCCCCGGAAACGGAGGCCCGTTTTTTTGGTTCCTACCCCCGTTTTTTGGTTCCTACCCCCGGTGTCGCGCTTAAATGGGTTCCCCCGGAAACGGGGGCCCGTTTTTTAGGTTCCTACCCCCGTTTTTTGGTTCCTACCCCCGGTGTCGCGCTTAAATGGGTCCCCCGGAACGGGGCCCGTTTTTTTGGTTCCTACCCCCGTTTTTTGGTTCCTACCCGCGGTGTCGCGCTTAAATGGGTCGCCCCGGAAACGGGGGCCCGTTTTTTTTGGTTCCTACCCCCGTTTTTTGGTTCCAACCCGCGGTGTCGCGCTTAAATGGGTCCCCCCGGAAACGGGGGCCCATTTTTTTGGTTCCTACCCCCGTTTTTTGGTTCCTACCCACGGTGTCGCGCTTAAATGGGTCCCCCTGGAAACGGAGGCCCGTTTTTTTGGTTCCTACCCCCATTTTTGGTTCCTACCCCCGGTGTCGCACTTAAATGGGTCCCCCCGGAAACTTGGGCCTGTTTTTTGGTTCCTACCCCGGTGTCGCGCTTAAATGGCTCCCCCGGAAACGGGGTCCGTTTTTTTGGTTCCTACCCAGTTTTTTGGTTCCTACCCCCGGTATCGCGCTTAAATGGGTCCCCTCGGAAACGGGGGCCCGTTTTTTGAGTTCCTACCCCCGTTTTTTTGTTCCTACCCCCGGTGTCCGCGCTTAAATGGGTCCCCCCGGAAACGGGGGCCCGTTTTTTCGGTTCTACCCCCGTTTTTTTGGTTCCTACCCCCGGTGTCGCGCTTAAATGGGTCCCCCCCGGAATCGGGGGCCCGTTTTTTCGGGTTCCTACCCCCGTTTTTTGGTTCCTACCCCCGGTGTCGCGCTTAAATGGGTCCCCCTGGAAACGGAGGCCCGTTTTTTTGGTTCCTACCCCCGTTTTTTGGTTCCTACCCCCGGTGTCGCGCTTAAATGGGTCCCCCCGGAAACGGGGGCCCGTTTTTTTTGGTTCCTACCCCCGTTTTTTGGTTCCTACACCCGGTGTCGCGCTTAAATGGGTCCCCTCGGAAACGGGGGCCCGTTTTTTTGGTTCCTACCCTCGTTTTTTGGTTCCCACCCCGGTGTCGCTCTTGAATTGGTCCCCCCGGAAACGGGGGCCCGTTTTTTTAGTTCCTACCCCCGTTTAATGGTTCCTACCCCCGGTGTCGCGCTTCAATGGGTCCCCCCGGAAACGGGGGCCCGTTTTTTTGGTTCCTACCCCCGTTTTTTGGTTCCTACCCCCGGTGTCGCGCTTAAATGGGTCCCCCCGGAAACGGGGCCCGTTTTTTTGGTTCCTACCCCCGTTTTTTGGTTCCTACCCCGGTGTCGCGCTTAAATGGGTCCCCCCGGAAACGGGGGCCCGTTTTTTTGGTTCCTACCCCCGTTTTTGGTTCCTACCCCCGGTGTCGCGCTTAAATGGGTCCCCCCGGAAACGGGGACCCGTTTTTTTTGGTTCCTACCCCGTTTTTTTGGTTCCTACCCCCGGTGTCGCGCTTAAATGGGTTCCCCCGGAAACGGAGGCCCGTTTTTTTGCTTCCTACCCCCGTTTTTGGTTCGTACCCCCGGTTTCGCGCTTAAATGGGTCCCCCCGGAAACTGGGGCCCGTTTTTTCGGTTCCTACCCCCGTTTTTTGGTTCCTACCCCCCGTGTCGCGCTTAAATGGGTCCCCCCGGAAACGGAGGCCCGTTTTTTTGGTTCCTACCCCATTTTTGGTTCCTACCCCCGGTGTCGCGCTTAAACGGGTCCCCCCGGAAACGGGGGCCAGTTTTTTTGGTTCCTACCCCCGTTTTTTGGTTCCTACCCCCAGTGTCGCGCTTAAATGGGTCCCCCCGGAAACGGGGGCCCGTTTTTTTGGTTCCTACCCTCGTTTTTGGTTCCTACCCCGGTGTCGCGCTTAAATGGGTCCCCCGGAAACGGGGGCCCGTTTTTTTGGTTTCTAACCCCGTTTTTTGGTTCCTACCCCCGGTGTCGCGCTTAAATGGGTCCCCCCGGAAAAGGGGGCCCGTTTTTTTGGTTCCTACCCCCGTTTTTTGGTTCCTACCCCCGGTGTCGCGCTTAAATGGGTCCCCCCGGAAACGGGGGCCTGTTTTTGGTTCCTACCCCCGGTGTCGCGCTTAAATGGCTCCCCCCGGAAACGGGGCCCGTTTTTTTGGTTCCTACCCCAGTTTTTTGGTTCCTACCCCCGGTATCGCGCTTAAATGGGTCCCCTCGGAAACGGGGGCCCGTTTTTTGAGTTCCTACCCCCGTTTTTGGTCCTACCCCCGGTGTCACGCTTAAATGGTTCCCCCCGGAAACGGGGGCCCGTTTTTTCGGTTCCTACCCCGTTTTTTGGTTCCTACCCCGGTGTCGCGCTTAATGGGTCCCCCGAAACGGGGGCCCGTTTTTTTTGGTTCCTACCCCGTTTTTTGGTTCCTACCCGCGGGGTGTCGCGCTTAAATGGGTGCCCCCGGAAACGGAGGCCCGTTTTTTTGGTTCCTAGCCCCGTTTTTTGGTTCCTACCCGCGGTGTCGCGCTTAAATGGGTCCCCCCCGGAAACGGAGGCCCGTTTTTTTGCTTCCTACCCCCGTTTTTGTTTCGTACCCCCGGTGTCGCGCTTAAATGGGTCCCCCCGGAAACGGGGGCCCGTTTTTTCGGTTCCTACCCCGTTTTTTGGTTCCTACCCCCGGTGTCGCGCTTAAATGGGTCCCCCCGGAAACGGGGGCCCGTTTTTTTGGTTCCTACCCCCGTTTTTTGGTTCCTACCCCGGTGTCGCGCTTAAATGGGTTCCCCCGAAACGGAGGCCCGTTTTTTTTGCTTCCTACCCCCGTTTTTGGTTCGTACCCCCGGTGTCGCGCTTAAATGGGTCCCCCCGGAAACGGGGGCCCGTTTATTCGGTTCCTACCCCCGTTTTTTGGTTCCTACCCCCCGTGTCGCGCTTAAATGGGTCCCCCCGGAAACGGAGGCCGTTTTTTTGGTTCCTACCCCCATTTTTGGTTCCTACCCCGGTGTCGCGCTTAAATGGGTCCCCCCGGAAACGGGGGCCCGTTTTTTTGGTTCCTACCCCCGTTTTTTGTTCCTACCCCCGGTGTCGCGCTTAAATGGGTCTCCCCGGAAACGGGGGCCCGTTTTTTTGGTTCCTACCCTCATTTTTTGGTTCCTACACCCGGTGTCGCGCTTAAATGGGTCCCCCCGGAAACGGGGGCCCGTTTTTCCGGTTCCTACCCCCGTTTTTTTGGTTCCCACCCCGGTGTCGCGCTTGAATTGGTCCCCCCGGAAACGGGGGCCCGTTTTTTTGGTTCCTACCCAGTTTTTGGTTCCTACCCCCGGTATCGCGCTTAAATGGGTCCCCTCGGAAACGGGGGCCCGTTTTTTGAGTTCCTACCCCCGTTTTTTTGGTTCCTACCCCCGGTGTCGCGCTTAAATGGGTCCCCCTGGAAACCGGGGCCCGTTTTTTTTCGGTTCCTACCCCCGTTTTTTGGTTCCTACCCCCGGTGTCGCGCTTAAATGGGTCCCCCCGGAAACGGAGGCCCGTTTTTTTTGGTTCCTACCCCCGTTTTTTGGTTCCTACCCCCGGTGTCGCGCTTAAATGGTCCCCCCGGAAACGGGGCCCGTTTTTTCGGTTCCTACCCCCGTTTTTTGGTTCCTACCCCCGGTGTCGCGCTTAAATGGGTCCCCCCGGAAACGGGGGCCCGTTTTTTTGGTTCCTACCTTCGTTTTTTGGTTCCTACCCCCGTTTTTTGGTTCCTACCCCCGGTGTCGCGCCTTAAATGGGTCCCCCTGGAACGGAGGCCTGTTTTTTTGGTTCCTACCCCCGTTTTTTGTTCCTACCCGCGGTGTCGCGCTTAAATGGGTCCCCCCGGAAACAGGGGCCCGTTTTTTTTTGGTTCCTACCCCCGTTTTTGGTTCCTACCCGCGGTGTCGCGCTTAAATGGGTCCCCCGGAAAAGAAGGCCCGTTTTTTTGGTTCCTACCCCCGTTTTTTGGTTCCTACCCCCGGTGTCGCGCTTAAATGGGTCCCCCCGGAAACGGGGGCCTGTTTTTGGTTCCTACCCCCGGTGTCGCGCTTAAATGGCTCCCCCGGAAACGGCGGCCCGTTTTTTTGGTTCCTACCCCAGTTTTTTGGTTCCTACCCCCGGTATCGCGCTTAAATGGGTCCCCTCGGAACGGGGGCCCGTTTTTTGAGTTCCTACCCCCGTTTTTTGGTTCCTACCCCCGGTGTCGTGCTTAAATGGGTCCCCCCGGAAACGGGGGCCCGTTTTTTCGGTTCCTACCCCGTTTAATGGTTCCTACCCCCGGTGTCGCGCTTAAATGGGTCCCCCCGGAAACGGAGGCCCGTTTTTTTGGTTCCTACCCCCATTTTTTGGTTCCTACCCCCGGTGTCACGCTTAAATGGGTCCCCCCGGAAACGGGGGCCCGTTTTTTCGGTTCCTACCCCCGTTTTTTGGTTCCTACCCCGGTGTCGCGCTTAAATGGGTCCCCCCGGAAACGGGGGCCCGTTTTTTTGGTTCCTACCCCCGTTTTTTTGGTTCCTACCCGCGGTTGTCGCGCTTAAATGGGTGCCCCCGGAAACGGAGGCCCGTTTTTTTGGTTCCTAGCCCCGTTTTTTGGTTCCTACCCGCAGTGCCGCGCTTAAATGGGTCCCCCGGAAACGGAGGCCCGTTTTTTTGGTTCCTACCCCCATTTTTGGTTCCTACCCGCGGTGTCGCGCTTAAATGCGTCCCCCCGGAAACGGAGGCCCGTTTTTTTGGTTCCTACCCCCGTTTTTTGGTTCCTACCCCCCGGTGTCGCGCTTAAATGGGTCCCCCCGGAAACGGGGGCCCGTTTTTTGGTTCCTACCCCCGTTTTTTGGTTCCTACCCCCGGTGTCGCGCTTAAATGGGTCCCCCGGAAACGGGGGCCCGTTTTTTTTAGTTCCTACCCCGTTTAATGGTTCCTACACCCGGTGTCGCGCTTAAATGGGTCCCCCCGGAAACGGGGGCCCGTTTTTTTTGGTTCCTACCCCCGTTTTTTGGTTCCTAGCCCCGGTGTCGCGCTTAAATGGGTCCCCCCGGAAACGGGGGCCCGTTTTTTTGGTTCCTACCCCCGTTTTTTGGTTCCTACCCGCGGGTGTCGCGCTTAAATGGGTCCCCCCGGAAACGGGGGCCCATTTTTTTGGTTCCTACCCCGTTTTTTGGTTCCTACCCACGGTGTCGCGCTTAAATGGGTCCCCCTGGAAACGGAGGCCCGTTTTTTTGGTTCCTACCCCATTTTTGGTTCCTACCCCCGGTGTCGCACTTAAATGGGTCCCCCCGGAAACTTGGCCTGTTTTTTGGTTCCTACCCCCGGTGTCGCGCTTAAATGGCTCCCCCCGGAAACGGGGGTCCGTTTTTTTGGTTCCTACCCCAGTTTTTTGGTTCC
Source organism: Alligator mississippiensis (assembly GCF_030867095.1). Classification (NCBI taxonomy): domain Eukaryota; kingdom Metazoa; phylum Chordata; order Crocodylia; family Alligatoridae; genus Alligator; species Alligator mississippiensis. Next base: position 104,250 of record NW_026775337.1, on the reverse strand, counting down.
TACCCCCGGTATCGCGCTTAAATGGGTCCCCTCGGAAACGGGGGCCCGTTTTTTGAGTTCCTACCCCCGTTTTTTTGTTCCTACCCCGGTGTCGCGCTTAAATGGGTCCCCCGGAAACGGGGGCCCGTTTTTTCGGTTCCTACCCCCGTTTTTTGGTTCCTACCCCCGGTGTCGCGCTTAAATGGGTCCCCCCGGAATCGGGGGCCCGTTTTTTTCGTTCCTACCCCGTTTTTTGGTTCCTACCCCCGGTGTCGCGCTTAAATGGGTCCCCCTGGAAACGGAGGCCCGTTTTTTTTGGTTCCTACCCCGTTTTTTGGTTCCTACCCCCGGTGTCGCGCTTAAATGGGTCCCCCCGGAAACGGGGGCCCGTTTTTTTTGGTTCCTACCCCCGTTTTTTGGTCCTACACCCGGGTGTCGCGCTTAAATGGTCCCCTCGGAAACGGGGGCCCGTTTTTTTTGGTTCCTACCCTCGTTTTTTTGGTTCCCACCCCCGGTGTCGCTCTTGAATTGGTCCCCCCGGAAACGGGGGCCCGTTTTTTTAGTTCCTACCCCCGTTTAATGGTTCCTACCCCCGGTGTCGCGCTTCAATGGGTCCCCCCGGAAACGGGGGCCCGTTTTTTTGGTTCCTACCCCCGTTTTTTGGTTCCTACCCCCGGTGTCGCGCTTAAATGGGTCCCCCCGGAAACGGGGGCCCGTTTTTTTGGTTCCTACCCCCGTTTTTTGGTTCCTACCCCCGGTGTCGCGCTTAAATGGGTCCCCCCGGAAACGGGGGCCCGTTTTTTTGGTTCCTCCCCGTTTTTTGGTTCCTACCCCCGGTGTCGCGCTTAAATGGGTCCCCCCGGAAACGGGGACCCGTTTTTTTGGTTCCTACCCCCGTTTTTTGGTTCCTACCCCCGGTGTCGCGCTTAAATGGGTTCCCCCGGAAACGGAGGCCCGTTTTTTTGCTTCCTACCCCCGTTTTTGGTTCGTACCCCCGGTTTCGCGCTTAAATGGGTCCCCCCGGAAACTGGGGCCCGTTTTTTCGGTTCCTACCCCCGTTTTTTGGTTCCTACCCCCCGTGTCGCGCTTAAATGGGTCCCCCCGGAAACGGAGGCCCGTTTTTTTGGTTCCTACCCCCATTTTTGGTTCCTACCCCCGGTGTCGCGCTTAAACGGGTCCCCCCGGAAACGGGGGCCAGTTTTTTTGGTTCCTACCCCCGTTTTTTGGTTCCTACCCCCAGTGTCGCGCTTAAATGGGTCCCCCCGGAAACGGGGGCCCGTTTTTTTGGTTCCTACCCTCGTTTTTTGGTTCCTACCCCCGGTGTCGCGCTTAAATGGGTCCCCCCGGAAACGGGGGCCCGTTTTTTTGGTTTCTAACCCCGTTTTTTGGTTCCTACCCCCGGTGTCGCGCTTAAATGGGTCCCCCCGGAAAAGGGGGCCCGTTTTTTTGGTTCCTACCCCCGTTTTTTGGTTCCTACCCCCGGTGTCGCGCTTAAATGGGTCCCCCCGGAAACGGGGGCCTGTTTTTGGTTCCTACCCCCGGTGTCGCGCTTAAATGGCTCCCCCCGGAAACGGGGGCCCGTTTTTTTGGTTCCTACCCCAGTTTTTTGGTTCCTACCCCCGGTATCGCGCTTAAATGGGTCCCCTCGGAAACGGGGGCCCGTTTTTTGAGTTCCTACCCCCGTTTTTTGGTTCCTACCCCCGGTGTCACGCTTAAATGGTTCCCCCCGGAAACGGGGGCCCGTTTTTTCGGTTCCTACCCCCGTTTTTTGGTTCCTACCCCCGGTGTCGCGCTTAAATGGGTCCCCCCGGAAACGGGGGCCCGTTTTTTTGGTTCCTACCCCCGTTTTTTGGTTCCTACCCGCGGTGTCGCGCTTAAATGGGTGCCCCCGGAAACGGAGGCCCGTTTTTTTGGTTCCTAGCCCCGTTTTTTGGTTCCTACCCGCGGTGTCGCGCTTAAATGGGTCCCCCCGGAAACGGAGGCCCGTTTTTTTGGTTCCTACCCCCATTTTTGGTTCCTACCCCCGGTGTCGCGCTTAAATGGGTCCCCCCGGAAACGGGGGCCCGTTTTTTTGGTTCCTAACCCCGTTTTTTGGTTCCTACCCCCGGTGTCGCGCTTAAATGGGTCCCCCCGGAAACGGGGGCCCGTTTTTTTAGTTCCTACCCCCGTTTAATGGTTCCTACACCCGGTATCGCGCTTAAATGGGTCCCCCCGGAAACGGGGGCCCGTTTTTTTGGTTCCTACCCCCGTTTTTTGGTTCCTACCCCCGGTGTCGCGCTTAAATGGGTCCCCAAGGAAACGGGGGCCCGTTTTTTAGGTTCCTACCCCAGTTTTTTGGTTCCTACCCCCGGTGTCGCGCTTAAATGGGTCCCCCCGGAAACGGGGGCCCGTTTTTTTGGTTCCTACCCCCGTTTTTTGGTTCCTACCCCCGGTGTCGCGCTTAAATGGGTCCCCCCGGAAACGGGGGCCCATTTTTTTGGTTCCTACCCCCGTTTTTTGGTTCCTACCCACGGTGTCGCGCTTAAATGGGTCCCCCTGGAAACGGAGGCCCGTTTTTTTGGTTCCTACCCCCATTTTTGGTTCCTACCCCCGGTGTCGCGCTTAAATGGGTTCCCCCGGAAACGGGGGCCCGTTTTTTTGGTTCCTACCCCCATTTTTGGTTCCTACCCCCGGTGTCGCGCTTAAATGGTTTCCCCCGGAAACGGGGGCCCGTTTTTTTGGTTCCTACCCCCGTTTTTTGGTTCCTACCCCCGGTGTCGCGCTTAAATGGGTCCCCCCGGAAACGGGGGCCCGTTTTTTTGGTTCCTACCCCCGTTTTTTGGTTCCTACACCCGGTGACGAGCTTAAATGGGTCCCCACGGAAACGGGGGCCCGTTTTTTTGGTTCCTACCCCCGTTTAATGGTTCCTACCCCCGCTGTCGCGCTTAAATGGGTCCCCCCGGAAACGGGGGCCCGTTTTTTTGGTTCCTACCCCCGTTTTTTGGTTCCTACCCCCGGTGTCGCGCTTAAATGGGTCCCCCCGGAAACGGGGGCCCGTTTTTTTGGTTCCTACCCCCGTTTTTTGGTTCCTACCCCCGGTGTCGCGCTTAAATGGGTCCCCCCGGAAACGGGGGCCTGTTTTTTGGTTCCTACTCCCGGTGTCGCGCTTAAATGGCTCCCCCGGAAACGGGGGTCCGTTTTTTTGGTTCCTACCCCAGTTTTTTGGTTCCTACCCCCGGTATCGAGCTTAAATGGGTCCCCTCGGAAACGGGGGCCCGTTTTTTGAGTTCCTACCCCCGTTTTTTGGTTCCTACCCCCGGTGTCGCGCTTAAATGGGTCCCCCCGGAAACGGGGGCCCGTTTTTCCGGTTCCTACCCCCGTTTTTTGGTTCCTACCCCCGGTGTCGCGCTTAAATGGGTCCCCCCGGAAACGGGGGCCCGTTTTTTCGGTTCCTACCCCCGTTTTTTGGTTCCTACCCCCGGTGTCGAGCTTAAATGGGTCCCCCCGGAAACGGAGGCCCGTTTTTTTGGTTCCTACCCCTGTTTTTTGGTTCCTACCCCCGGTGTCGCGCTTAAATGGGTCCCCCCGGAAACGGGGGCCCGTTTTTTTGGTTCCTACCCCCATTTTTTGGTTCCTACACCCGGTGTCGCGCTTAAATGGGTCCCCTCGGAAACGGGGGCCCGTTTTTTTGGTTCCTACCCTCGTTTTTTGGTTCCCACCCCCGGTGTCGCGCTTGAATTGGTCCCCCCGGAAACGGGGGCCCGTTTTTTTAGTTCCTACCCCCGTTTAATGGTTCCTACCCCCGGTGTCGCGCTTCAATGGGTCCCCCCGGAAACGGGGGCCCGTTTTTTTGGTTCCTACCCCCGTTTTTTGGTTCCTACCCCCGGTGTCGCGCTTAAATGGGTCCCCCCGGAAACGGGGGCCCGTTTTTTTGGTTCCTACCCCCGTTTTTTGGTTCCTACCCCCGGTGTCGCGCTTAAATGGGTCCCCCAAGAAACGGGGGCCCGTTTTTTTGGTTCCTACCCCCGTTTTTTGGTTCCTACCCCCGGTGTCGCGCTTAAACGGGTCCCCCCGGAAACGGGGGCCCGTTTTTTTGGTTCCTACCCCCGTTTTTTGGTTCCTACCCCCGGTGTCGTGCTTATACGGGTCCCCCCGGAAACAGGGGCCCGTTTTTTTGTTTCCTACCCCCATTTTTGGTTCCTACCCCCGGTGTCGCGCTTAAATGGGTCCCCCCGGAAACGGGGGCCCGTTTTTTTGGTTCCTACCCCCGTTTTTTGGTTCCTACCCCCGGTGTCGCGCTTAAATGGGTCCCCCCGGAAACGGGGGCCCGTTTTTTTGGTTCCTACTCCCGTTCAATGGTTCCTACCCCCGCTGTCGCGCTTAAATGGGTCCCCCCGGAAACGGGGGCCCGTTTTTTTGGTTCCTACCCCCGTTTTTTGGTTCCTACCCCCGTTGTCGCGCTTCAATGGGTCCCCCCGGAAACGGAGGCCCGTTTTTTTGGTTCCTACCCCCGTTTTTTGGTTCCTACCCCCGGTGTCGCGCTTAAATGGGTCCCCCGGAAACGGGGGCCCATTTTTTTGGTTCCTACCCCCGTTTTTTGGTTCCTACCCACGGTGTCGCGCTTAAATGGGTCCCCCTGGAAACGGAGGCCCGTTTTTTTGGTTCCTACCCCCGGTGTCACGCTTAAATGGGTCCCCCCGGAAACGGGGGCCCGTTTTTTCGGTTCCTACCCCCGTTTTTTGGTTCCTACCCCCGGTGTCGCGCTTAAATGGGTCCCCCCGGAAACGGGGGCCCGTTTTTTTGGTTCCTACCCCCATTTTTTGGTTCCTACACCCGGTGACGCGCTTAAATGGGTCCCCCCGGAAACGGGGGCCCGTTTTTTTGGTTCCTACTCCCGTTTAATGGTTCCTACCCCCGCTGTCGCGCTTAAATGGGTCCCCCCGGAAAAGGAGGCCCGTTTTTTTGGTTCCTACCCCCGTTTTTTGGTTCCTACCCCCGGTGTCGCGCTTCAATGGGTCCCCCCGGAAAAGGAGGCCCGTTTTTTTGGTTCCTACCCCCGTTTTTTGGTTCCTACCCCCGGTGTCGCGCTTAAATGGGTCCCCCCGGAAACGGGGGCCCATTTTTTTGGTTCCTACCCCCGTTTTTTGGTTCCTACCCACGGTGTCGCGCTTAAATGGGTCCCCCTGGAAACGGAGGCCCGTTTTTTTGGTTCCTACCCCCGGTGTCGCGCTTAAATGGGTTCCCCCGGAAACGGGGGCCTGTTTTTTTGGTTCCTACCCCCATTTTTGGTTCCTACCCCCGGTGTCGCGCTTAAATGGTTTCCCCCGGAAACGGGGGCCCGTTTTTTTGGTTCCTACCCCCGTTTTTTGGTTCCTACCCCCGGTGTCGCGCTTAAATGGGTCCCCCCGGAAACGGGGGCCCGTTTTTTTGGTTCCTACCCCCGTTTTTTGGTTCCTACACCCGGTGACGCGCTTAAATGGGTCCCCACGGAAACGGGGGCCCGTTTTTTTGGTTCCTACCCCCGTTTAATGGTTCCTACCCCCGCTGTCGCGCTTAAATGGGTCCCCCCGGAAACGGCGGCCCGTTTTCTTGGTTCCTACCCCCGTTTTTTGGTTCCTACCCCCGGTGTCGCGCTTCAATGGGTCCCCCCGGAAACGGGGGCCCGTTTTTTTGGTTCCTACCCCCGTTTTTTGGTTCCTACCCCCGGTGTCGCGCTTAAATGGGTCCCCCCGGAAACGGGGGTCCGTTTTTTTGGTTCCTACCCCCGTTTTTTGGTTCCTACCCCCGGTATCGCGCTTAAATGGGTCCCCTCGGAAACGGGGGCCCGTTTTTTGAGTTCCTACCCCCGTTTTTTTGTTCCTACCCCCGGTGTCGCGCTTAAATGGGTCCCCCCGGAAACGGGGGCCCGTTTTTTCGGTTCCTACCCCCGTTTTTTGGTTCCTACCCCCGGTGTCGCATTTAAATGGGTCCCCCCGGAAACGGGGGCCCGTTTTTTCGGTTCCTACCTCCGTTTTTTGGTTCCTACCCCCGGTGTCGCGCTTAAATGGGTCCCCCCGGAAACGGAGGCCCGTTTTTTTGGTTCCTACCCCCGTTTTTTGGTTCCTACCCCCGGTGTCGTGCTTAAATGGGTCCCCCCGGGAACGGGGGCCCGTTTTTTTTGGTTCCTACCCACGTTTTTTGGTTCCTACACCCGGTGTCGCGCTTAAATGGGTCCCCTCGGAAACGGGGGCCCGTTTTTTTGGTTCCTACCCTCGTTTTTTGGTTCCCACCCCCGGTGTCGCGCTTGAATTGGTCCCCCCGGAAACGGGGGCCCGTTTTTTTAGTTCCTACCCCCGTTTAATGGTTCCTACCCCCGGTGTCGCGCTTCAATGGGTCCCCCCGGAAACGGGGGCCCGTTTTTTTGGTTCCTACCACCGTTTTTTGGTTCCTACCCCCGGTGTCGCGCTTAAATGGGTCCCCCCGGAAACGGGGGCCCGTTTTTTTGGTTCCTACCCCCGTTTTTTGGTTCCTACCCCCGGTGTCGCGCTTAAATGGGTCCCCCCGGAAACGGGGGCCCGTTTTTTTGGTTCCTACTCCCGTTCAATGGTTCCTACCCCCGCTGTCGCGCTTAAATGGGTCCCCCCGGAAACGGGGGCCCGTTTTTTTGGTTCCTACCCCCGTTTTTTGGTTCCTACCCCCGGTGTCGCGCTTCAATGGGTCCCCCCGGAAACGGAGGCCCGTTTTTTTGGTTCCTACCCCCGTTTTTTGGTTCCTACCCCCGGTGTCGCGCTTAAATGGGTCCCCCCGGAAACGGGGGCCCATTTTTTTGGTTCCTACCCCCGTTTTTTGGTTCCTACCCACGGTGTCGCGCTTAAATGGGTCCCCCTGGAAACGGAGGCCCGTTTTTTTGGTTCCTACCCCCGGTGTCACGCTTAAATGGGTCCCCCCGGAAACGGGGGCCCGTTTTTTCGGTTCCTACCCCCGTTTTTTGGTTCCTACCCCCGGTGCCGCGCTTAAATGGGTCCCCCCGGAAACGGGGGCCCGTTTTTTTGGTTCCTACCCCCGTTTTTTGGTTCCTACACCCGGTGACGCGCTTAAATGGGTCCCCCCGGAAATGGGGGCCCGTTTTTTTGGTTCCTACTCCTGTTTAATGGTTCCTACCCCCGCTGTCGCGCTTAAATGGGTCCCCCCGGAAACGGGGGCCCGTTTTTTTGGTTCCTACCCCCGTTTTTTGGTTCCTACCCCCGGTGTCGCGCTTCAATGGGTCCCCCCGGAAAAGGAGGCCCGTTTTTTTTGGTTCCTACCCCGTTTTTTGGTTCCTACCCCCGGTGTCGCGCTTAAATGGGTCCCCCCGGAAACGGGGGGCCATTTTTTTGGTTCCTACCCCCGTTTTTTGGTTCCTACCCACGGTGTCGCGCTTAAATGGGTCCCCCTGGAAACGGAGGCCCGTTTTTTTGGTTCCTACCCCCGGTGTCGCGCTTAAATGGTTTCCCCCGGAAACGGGGGCCCGTTTTTTTGGTTCCTACCCCCGTTTTTTGGTTCCTACCCCCGGTGTCGCGCTTAAATGGGTCCCCCCGGAAACGGGGGCCCGTTTTTTTGGTTCCTACCCCCGTTTTTTGGTTCCTACACCCGGTGACGCGCTTAAATGGGTCCCCACGGAAACGGGGGCCCGTTTTTTTGGTTCCTACCCCCGTTTAATGGTTCCTACCCCCGCTGTCGCGCTTAAATGGGTCCCCCCGGAAACGGCGGCCCGTTTTTTTTGTTCCTACCCCGTTTTTTGGTTCCTACCCCCGGTGTCGCGCTTAAATGGGTCCCCCCGGAAACGGGGGCCCGTTTTTTTGGTTCCTACCCCCGTTTTTTGGTTCCTACCCCCGGTGTCGCGCTTAAATGGCTCCCCCCGGAAACGGGGGTCCGTTTTTTTGGTTCCTACCCCAGTTTTTTGGTTCCTACCCCCGGTATCGCGCTTAAATGGGTCCCCTCGGAAACGGGGGCCCGTTTTTTGAGTTCCTACCCCCGTTTTTTTGTTCCTAACCCCGGTGTCGCGCTTAAATGGGTCCCCCCGGAAACGGGGGCCCGTTTTTTCGGTTCCTACCCCCGTTTTTTGGTTCCTACCCCCGGTGTCGCGTTTAAATGGGTCCCCCCGGAAACGGGGGCCCGTTTTTTCGGTTCCTACCTCCGTTTTTTGGTTCCTACCCCCGGTGTCGCGCTTAAATGGGTCCCCCCGGAAACGGAGGCCCGTTTTTTTGGTTCCTACCCCCGTTTTTTGGTTCCTACCCCCGGTGTCGCGCTTAAATGGGTCCCCCCGGGAACGTTGGCCCGTTTTTTTGGTTCCTACCCCCGTTTTTCGGTTCCTACACCCGGTGTCGCGCTTAAATGGGTCCCCTCGGAAACGGGGGCCCGTTTTTTTGGTTCCTACCCTCGTTTTTTGGTTCCCACCCCCGGTGTCGCGCTTGAATTGGTCCCCCCGGAAACGGGGGCCCGTTTTTTTAGTTCCTACCCCCGTTTAATGGTTCCTACCCCCGGTGTCGCGCTTCAATGGGTCCCCCCGGAAACGGGGGCCCGTTTTTTTGGTTCCTACCCCCGTTTTTTGGTTCCTACCCCCGGTGTCGCGCTTAAATGGGTCCCCCCGGAAACGGGGGCCCGTTTTTTTGGTTCCTACCCCCGTTTTTTGGTTCCTACCCCCAGTGTCGCGCTTAAACGGGTCCCCCCGGAAACGGGGGCCCGTTTTTTTGGTTCCTACCCCCGTTTTTTGGTTCCTACCCCCGGTGTCGTGCTTAAACGGGTCCCCCCGGAAACGGGGGCCCGTTTTTTTGTTTCCTACCCCCATTTTTGGTTCCTACCCCCGGTGTCGCGCTTAAATGGGTCCCCCCGGAAACTGCGGCCCGTTTTTTCGGTTCCTACCCCCGTTTTTTGGTTTCTACCCCCCGTGTCGCGCTTAAATGGGTCCCCCCGGAAACGGAGGCCCGTTTTTTTGGTTCCTACCCCCATTTTTGGTTCCTACCCCCGGTGTCGCACTTAAATGGGTCCCCCCGGAAACGGGGGCCCGTTTTTTTGGTTCCTACCCCCGTTTTTTGGTTCCTACACCCGGTGTCGCGCTTAAATGGGTCCCCCCGGAAACGGGGGCCCGTTTTTTTGGTTCCTACCCTCGTTTTTTGGTTCCTACCCCCGGTGTCGCGCTTAAATGGGTCCCCCCGGAAACGGGGGCCCGTTTTTTTGGTTCCTACCCCCGTTTTTTGGTTCCTACCCCCGGTGTCGCATTTAAATGGGTCCCCCCGGAAAAGGGGGCCCGTTTTTTTGGTTCCTACCCCCGTTTTTTGGTTCCTACCCCCGGTGTCGCGCTTAAATGGGTCCCCAAGGAAACGGGGGCCCGTTTTTTAGGTTCCTACCCCAGTTTTTTGGTTCCTACCCCCGGTGTCGCGCTTAAATGGGTCCCCCCGGAAACGGGGGCCCGTTTTTTTGATTCCTACCCCCGTTTTTTGGTTCCTACCCCCGGTGTCGCGCTTAAATGGGTCCCGCCGGAAACGGGGGCCCATTTTTTTGGTTCCTACCCCCGTTTTTTGGTTCCTACCCACGGTGTCGCGCTTAAATGGGTCCGCCTGGAAACGGAGGCCCGTTTTTTTGGTTCCTACCCCCATTTTTGGTTCCTACCCCCGGTGTCGCGCTTAAATGGGTTCCCCCGGAAACGGGGGCCCGTTTTTTTGGTTCCTACCCCCATTTTTGGTTCCTACCCCCGGTGTCGCGCTTAAATGGTTTCCCCCGGAAACGGGGGCCCGTTTTTTTGGTTCCTACCCCCGTTTTTTGGTTCCTACCCCCGGTGTCGCGCTTAAATGGGTCCCCCCGGAAACGGGGGCCCGTTTTTTTGGTTCCTACCCCCGTTTTTTGGTTCCTACACCCGGTGACGCGCTTAAATGGGTCCCCACGGAAACGGGGGCCCGTTTTTTTTGGTTCCTACCCCCGTTTAATGGTTCCTACCCCCGCTGTCGCGCTTAAATGGGTCCCCCCGGAAACGGGGGCCCGTTTTTTTGGTTCCTACCCCCGTTTTTTGGTTCCTACCCCCGGTGTCGCGCTTAAATGGGTCCCCCCGGAAACGGGGGCCCGTTTTTTTGGTTCCTACCCCCGTTTTTTGGTTCCTACCCCCGGTGTCGCGCTTAAATGGGTCCCCCCGGAAACGGGGGCCTGTTTTTTGGTTCCTACTCCCGGTGTCGCGCTTAAATGGCTCCCCCGGAAACGGGGGTCCGTTTTTTTGGTTCCTACCCCAGTTTTTTGGTTCCTACCCCCGGTATCGAGCTTAAATGGGTCCCCTCGGAAACGGGGGCCCGTTTTTTGAGTTCCTACCCCCGTTTTTTGGTTCCTACCCCCGGTGTCGCGCTTAAATGGGTCCCCCCGGAAACGGGGGCCTGTTTTTCCGGTTCCTACCCCCGTTTTTTGGTTCCTACCCCCGGTGTCGCGCTTAAATGGGTCCCCCCGGAAACGGGGGCCCGTTTTTTCGGTTCCTACCCCCGTTTTTTGGTTCCTACCCCCGGTGTCGCGCTTAAATGGGTCCCCCCGGAAACGGAGGCCCGTTTTTTTGGTTCCTACCCCTGTTTTTTGGTTCCTACCCCCGGTGTCGCGCTTAAATGGGTCCCCCCGGAAACGGGGGCCCGTTTTTTTTGGTTCCTACCCCCATTTTTTGGTTCCTACACCCGGTGTCGCGCTTAAATGGGTCCCCTCGGAAACGGGGGCCCGTTTTTTTGGTTCCTACCCTCGTTTTTTGGTTCCCACCCCCGGTGTCGCGCTTGAATTGGTCCCCCCGGAAACGGGGGCCCGTTTTTTTAGTTCCTACCCCCGTTTAATGGTTCCTACCCCCGGTGTCGCGCTTCAATGGGTCCCCCCGGAAACGGGGGCCCGTTTTTTTGGTTCCTACCCCCGTTTTTTGGTTCCTACCCCCGGTGTCGCGCTTAAATGGGTCCCCCCGGAAACGGGGGCCCGTTTTTTTGGTTCCTACCCCCGTTTTTTGGTTCCTACCCCCGGTGTCGCGCTTAAATGGGTCCCCCAAGAAACGGGGGCCCGTTTTTTTGGTTCCTACCCCCGTTTTTTGGTTCCTACCCCCGGTGTCGCGCTTAAACGGGTCCCCCCGGAAACGGGGGCCCGTTTTTTTTGGTTCCTACCCCCGTTTTTTGGTTCCTACGCCCGGTGTCGTGCTTATACGGGTCCCCCCGGAAACAGGGGCCCGTTTTTTTGTTTCCTACCCCCATTTTTGGTTCCTACCCCCGGTGTCGCGCTTAAATGGGTCCCCCCGGAAACGGGGGCCCGTTTTTTTGGTTCCTACCCCTGTTTTTTGGTTCCTACCCCCGGTGTCGCGCTTAAATGGGTCCCCCCGGAAACGGGGGCCCGTTTTTTTGGTTCCTACTCCCGTTCAATGGTTCCTACCCCCGCTGTCGCGCTTAAATGGGTCCCCCCGGAAACGGGGGCCCGTTTTTTTGGTTCCTACCCCCGTTTTTTGGTTCCTACCCCCGGTGTCGCGCTTCAATGGGCCCCCCCGGAAACGGAGGCCCGTTTTTTTGGTTCCTACCCCCGTTTTTTGGTTCCTACCCCCGGTGTCGCGCTTAAATGGGTCCCCCGGAAACGGGGGCCCATTTTTTTGGTTCCTACCCCCGTTTTTTGGTTCCTACCCACGGTGTCGCGCTTAAATGGGTCCCCCTGGAAACGGAGGCCCGTTTTTTTGGTTCCTACCCCCGGTGTCACGCTTAAATGGGTCCCCCCGGAAACGGGGGCCCGTTTTTTCGGTTCCTACCCCCGTTTTTTGGTTCCTACCCCCGGTGTCGCGCTTAAATGGGTCCCCCCGGAAACGGGGGCCCGTTTTTTTGGTTCCTACCCCCGTTTTTTGGTTCCTACACCCGGTGACGCGCTTAAATGGGTCCCCCCGGAAACGGGGGCCCGTTTTTTTGGTTCCTACTCCCGTTTAATGGTTCCTACCCCCGCTGTCGCGCTTAAATGGGTCCCCCCGGAAACGGGGGCCCGTTTTTTTGGTTCCTACCCCCGTTTTTTGGTTCCTACCCCCGGTGTCGCGCTTCAATGGGTCCCCCCGGAAAAGGAGGCCCGTTTTTTTGGTTCCTACCCCCGTTTTTTGGTTCCTACCCCCGGTGTCGCGCTTAAATGGGTCCCCCCGGAAACGGGGGCCCATTTTTTTGGTTCCTACCCCCGTTTTTTGGTTCCTACCCACGGTGTCGCGCTTAAATGGGTCCCCCTGGAAACGGAGGCCCGTTTTTTTGGTTCCTACCCCCGGTGTCGCGCTTAAATGGGTTCCCCCGGAAACGGGGGCCTGTTTTTTTGGTTCCTACCCCCATTTTTGGTTCCTACCCCCGGTGTCGCGCTTAAATGGTTTCCCCCGGAAACGGGGGCCCGTTTTTTTGGTTCCTACCCCCGTTTTTTGGTTCCTACCCCCGGTGTCGCGCTTAAATGGGTCCCCCCGGAAACGGGGGCCCGTTTTTTTGGTTCCTACCCCCGTTTTTTGGTTCCTACACCCGGTGACGCGCTTAAATGGGTCCCCACGGAAACGGGGGCCCGTTTTTTTGGTTCCTACCCCCGTTTAATGGTTCCTACCCCCGCTGTCGCGCTTAAATGGGTCCCCCCGGAAACGGCGGCCCGTTTTCTTGGTTCCTACCCCCGTTTTTTGGTTCCTACCCCCGGTGTCGCGCTTCAATGGGTCCCCCCGGAAACGGGGGCCCGTTTTTTTGGTTCCTACCCCCGTTTTTTGGTTCCTACCCCCGGTGTCGCGCTTAAATGGGTCCCCCCGGAAACGGGGGTCCGTTTTTTTGGTTCCTACCCCCGTTTTTTGGTTCCTACCCCCGGTATCGCGCTTAAATGGGTCCCCTCGGAAACGGGGGCCCGTTTTTTGAGTTCCTACCCCCGTTTTTTTGTTCCTACCCCCGGTGTCGCGCTTAAATGGGTCCCCCCGGAAACGGGGGCCCGTTTTTTCGGTTCCTACCCCCGTTTTTTGGTTCCTACCCCCGGTGTCGCATTTAAATGGGTCCCCCCGGAAACGGGGGCCCGTTTTTTCGGTTCCTACCTCCGTTTTTTGGTTCCTACCCCAGGTGTCGCGCTTAAATGGGTCCCCCCGGAAACGGAGGCCCGTTTTTTTGGTTCCTACCCCCGTTTTTTGGTTCCTACCCCCGGTGTCGCGCTTAAATGGGTCCCCCCGGGAACGGGGGCCCGTTTTTTTGGTTCCTACCCACGTTTTTTGGTTCCTACACCCGGTGTCGCGCTTAAATGGGTCCCCTCGGAAACGGGGGCCCGTTTTTTTGGTTCCTACCCTCGTTTTTTGGTTCCCACCCCCGGTGTCGCGCTTGAATTGGTCCCCCCGGAAACGGGGGCCCGTTTTTTTAGTTCCTACCCCCGTTTAATGGTTCCTACCCCCGGTGTCGCGCTTCAATGGGTCCCCCCGGAAACGGGGGCCCGTTTTTTTGGTTCCTACCCCCGTTTTTTGGTTCCTACCCCCGGTGTCGCGCTTAAATGGGTCCCCCCGGAAACGGGGGCCCGTTTTTTTGGTTCCTACCCCCGTTTTTTGGTTCCTACCCCCGGTGTCGCGCTTAAATGGGTCCCCCCGGAAACGGGGGCCCGTTTTTTTGGTTCCTACTCCCGTTCAATGGTTCCTACCCCCGCTGTCGCGCTTAAATGGGTCCCCCCGGAAACGGGGGCCCGTTTTTTTGGTTCCTACCCCCGTTTTTTGGTTCCTACCCCCGGTGTCGCGCTTCAATGGGTCCCCCCCGGAAACGGAGGCCCGTTTTTTTGGTTCCTACCCCCGTTTTTTGGTTCCTACCCCCGGTGTCGCGCTTAAATGGGTCCCCCCGGAAACGGGGGCCCATTTTTTTGGTTCCTACCCCCGTTTTTTGGTTCCTACCCACGGTGTCGCGCTTAAATGGGTCCCCCTGGAAACGGAGGCCCGTTTTTTTGGTTCCTACCCCCGGTGTCACGCTTAAATGGGTCCCCCCGGAAACGGGGGCCCGTTTTTTCGGTTCCTACCCCCGTTTTTTGGTTCCTACCCCCGGTGTCGCGCTTAAATGGGTCCCCCCGGAAACGGGGGCCCGTTTTTTTGGTTCCTACCCCCGTTTTTTGGTTCCTACACCCGGTGACGCGCTTAAATGGGTCCCCCCGGAAATGGGGGCCCGTTTTTTTGGTTCCTACTCCTGTTTAATGGTTCCTACCCCCGCTGTCGCGCTTAAATGGGTCCCCCCGGAAACGGGGGCCCGTTTTTTTGGTTCCTACCCCCGTTTTTTGGTTCCTACCCCCGGTGTCGCGCTTCAATGGGTCCCCCCGGAAAAGGAGGCCCGTTTTTTTGGTTCCTACCCCGTTTTTTGGTTCCTACCCCCGGTGTCGCGCTTAAATGGGTCCCCCCGGAAACGGGGGGCCATTTTTTTGGTTCCTACCCCCGTTTTTTGGTTCCTACCCACGGTGTCGCGCTTAAATGGGTCCCCCTGGAAACGGAGGCCCGTTTTTTTGGTTCCTACCCCCGGTGTCGCGCTTAAATGGGTTCCCCCGGAAACGGGGGCCTGTTTTTTTGGTTCCTACCCCCATTTTTGGTTCCTACCCCCGGTGTCGCGCTTAAATGGTTTCCCCCGGAAACGGGGGCCCGTTTTTTTGGTTCCTACCCCCGTTTTTTGGTTCCTACCCCCGGTGTCGCGCTTAAATGGGTCCCCCCGGAAACGGGGGCCCGTTTTTTTGGTTCCTACCCCCGTTTTTTGGTTCCTACACCCGGTGACGTGCTTAAATGGGTCCCCACGGAAACGGGGGCCCGTTTTTTTGGTTCCTACCCCCGTTTAATGGTTCCTACCCCCGCTGTCGCGCTTAAATGGGTCCCCCCGGAAACGGCGGCCCGTTTTTTTTGTTCCTACCCCCGTTTTTTGGTTCCTACCCCCGGTGTCGCGCTTAAATGGGTCCCCCCGGAAACGGGGGCCCGTTTTTTTGGTTCCTACCCCCGTTTTTTGGTTCCTACCCCCGGTGTCGCGCTTAAATGGCTCCCCCCGGAAACGGGGGTCCGTTTTTTTGGTTCCTACCCCAGTTTTTTGGTTCCTACCCCCGGTATCGCGCTTAAATGGGTCCCCTCGGAAACGGGGGCCCGTTTTTTTGGTTCCTACCCCCGTTTTTTGGTTCCTACCCCCGGTGTCGCGCTTCAATGGGTCCCCCCGGAAAAGGAGGCCCGTTTTTTTGGTTCCTACCCCCGTTTTTTGGTTCCTACCCCCGGTGTCGCGCTTAAATGGGTCCCCCCGGAAACGGGGGCCCATTTTTTTGGTTCCTACCCCCGTTTTTTGGTTCCTACCCACGGTGTCGCGCTTAAATGGGTCCCCCTGGAAACGGAGGCCCGTTTTTTTGGTTCCTACCCCCGGTGTCGCGCTTAAATGGGTTCCCCCGGAAACGGGGGCCTGTTTTTTTGGTTCCTACCCCCATTTTTGGTTCCTACCCCCGGTGTCGCGCTTAAATGGTTTCCCCCGGAAACGGGGGCCCGTTTTTTTGGTTCCTACCCCCGTTTTTTGGTTCCTACCCCCGGTGTCGCGCTTAAATGGGTCCCCCCGGAAACGGGGGCCCGTTTTTTTGGTTCCTACCCCCGTTTTTTGGTTCCTACACCCGGTGACGCGCTTAAATGGGTCCCCACGGAAACGGGGGCCCGTTTTTTTGGTTCCTACCCCCGTTTAATGGTTCCTACCCCCGCTGTCGCGCTTAAATGGGTCCCCCCGGAAACGGCGGCCCGTTTTCTTGGTTCCTACCCCCGTTTTTTGGTTCCTACCCCCGGTGTCGCGCTTCAATGGGTCCCCCCGGAAACGGGGGCCCGTTTTTTTGGTTCCTACCCCCGTTTTTTGGTTCCTACCCCCCGGTGTCGCGCTTAAATGGGTCCCCCCGGAAACGGGGGTCCGTTTTTTTGGTTCCTACCCCCGTTTTTTGGTTCCTACCCCCGGTATCGCGCTTAAATGGGTCCCCTCGGAAACGGGGGCCCGTTTTTTGAGTTCCTACCCCCGTTTTTTTGTTCCTACCCCCGGTGTCGCGCTTAAATGGGTCCCCCCGGAAACGGGGGCCCGTTTTTTCGGTTCCTACCCCCGTTTTTTGGTTCCTACCCCCGGTGTCGCATTTAAATGGGTCCCCCCGGAAACGGGGGCCCGTTTTTTCGGTTCCTACCTCCGTTTTTTGGTTCCTACCCCAGGTGTCGCGCTTAAATGGGTCCCCCCGGAAACGGAGGCCCGTTTTTTTGGTTCCTACCCCCGTTTTTTGGTTCCTACCCCCGGTGTCGCGCTTAAATGGGTCCCCCCGGGAACGGGGGCCCGTTTTTTTGGTTCCTACCCACGTTTTTTGGTTCCTACACCCGGTGTCGCGCTTAAATGGGTCCCCTCGGAAACGGGGGCCCGTTTTTTTGGTTCCTACCCTCGTTTTTTGGTTCCCACCCCCGGTGTCGCGCTTGAATTGGTCCCCCCGGAAACGGGGGCCCGTTTTTTTAGTTCCTACCCCCGTTTAATGGTTCCTACCCCCGGTGTCGCGCTTCAATGGGTCCCCCCGGAAACGGGGGCCCGTTTTTTTGGTTCCTACCCCCGTTTTTTGGTTCCTACCCCCGGTGTCGCGCTTAAATGGGTCCCCCCGGAAACGGGGGCCCGTTTTTTTGGTTCCTACCCCCGTTTTTTGGTTCCTACCCCCGGTGTCGCGCTTAAATGGGTCCCCCCGGAAACGGGGGCCCGTTTTTTTGGTTCCTACTCCCGTTCAATGGTTCCTACCCCCGCTGTCGCGCTTAAATGGGTCCCCCCGGAAACGGGGGCCCGTTTTTTTGGTTCCTACCCCCGTTTTTTGGTTCCTACCCCCGGTGTCGCGCTTCAATGGGTCCCCCCCGGAAACGGAGGCCCGTTTTTTTGGTTCCTACCCCCGTTTTTTGGTTCCTACCCCCGGTGTCGCGCTTAAATGGGTCCCCCCGGAAACGGGGGCCCATTTTTTTGGTTCCTACCCCCGTTTTTTGGTTCCTACCCACGGTGTCGCGCTTAAATGGGTCCCCCTGGAAACGGAGGCCCGTTTTTTTGGTTCCTACCCCCGGTGTCACGCTTAAATGGGTCCCCCCGGAAACGGGGGCCCGTTTTTTCGGTTCCTACCCCCGTTTTTTGGTTCCTACCCCCGGTGTCGCGCTTAAATGGGTCCCCCCGGAAACGGGGGCCCGTTTTTTTGGTTCCTACCCCCGTTTTTTGGTTCCTACACCCGGTGACGCGCTTAAATGGGTCCCCCCGGAAATGGGGGCCCGTTTTTTTGGTTCCTACTCCTGTTTAATGGTTCCTACCCCCGCTGTCGCGCTTAAATGGGTCCCCCCGGAAACGGGGGCCCGTTTTTTTGGTTCCTACCCCCGTTTTTTGGTTCCTACCCCCGGTGTCGCGCTTCAATGGGTCCCCCCGGAAAAGGAGGCCCGTTTTTTTGGTTCCTACCCCGTTTTTTGGTTCCTACCCCCGGTGTCGCGCTTAAATGGGTCCCCCCGGAAACGGGGGGCCATTTTTTTGGTTCCTACCCCCGTTTTTTGGTTCCTACCCACGGTGTCGCGCTTAAATGGGTCCCCCTGGAAACGGAGGCCCGTTTTTTTGGTTCCTACCCCCGGTGTCGCGCTTAAATGGGTTCCCCCGGAAACGGGGGCCTGTTTTTTTGGTTCCTACCCCCATTTTTGGTTCCTACCCCCGGTGTCGCGCTTAAATGGTTTCCCCCGGAAACGGGGGCCCGTTTTTTTGGTTCCTACCCCCGTTTTTTGGTTCCTACCCCCGGTGTCGCGCTTAAATGGGTCCCCCCGGAAACGGGGGCCCGTTTTTTTGGTTCCTACCCCCGTTTTTTGGTTCCTACACCCGGTGACGTGCTTAAATGGGTCCCCACGGAAACGGGGGCCCGTTTTTTTGGTTCCTACCCCCGTTTAATGGTTCCTACCCCCGCTGTCGCGCTTAAATGGGTCCCCCCGGAAACGGCGGCCCGTTTTTTTTGTTCCTACCCCCGTTTTTTGGTTCCTACCCCCGGTGTCGCGCTTAAATGGGTCCCCCCGGAAACGGGGGCCCGTTTTTTTGGTTCCTACCCCCGTTTTTTGGTTCCTACCCCCGGTGTCGCGCTTAAATGGCTCCCCCCGGAAACGGGGGTCCGTTTTTTTGGTTCCTACCCCAGTTTTTTGGTTCCTACCCCCGGTATCGCGCTTAAATGGGTCCCCTCGGAAACGGGGGCCCGTTTTTTGAGTTCCTACCCCCGTTTTTTTGTTCCTACCCCCGGTGTCGCGCTTAAATGGGTCCCCCGGGAAACGGGGGCCCGTTTTTTCGGTTCCTACCCCCGTTTTTTGGTTCCTACCCCCGGTGTCGCGTTTAAATGGGTCCCCCCGGAAACGGGGGCCCGTTTTTTCGGTTCCTACCTCCGTTTTTTGGTTCCTACCCCCGGTGTCGCGCTTAAATGGGTCCCCCCGGAAACGGGGGCCCGTTTTTTCGGTTCCTACCCCCGTTTTTTGGTTCCTACCCCCGGTGTCGCGTTTAAATGGGTCCCCCCGGAAACGGGGGCCCGTTTTTTCGGTTCCTACCTCCGTTTTTTGGTTCCTACCCCCGGTGTCGCGCTTAAATGGGTCCCCCCGGAAACGGAGGCCCGTTTTTTTGGTTCCTACCCCCGTTTTTTGGTTCCTACCCCCGGTGTCGCGCTTAAATGGGTCCCCCCGGGAACGTTGGCCCGTTTTTTTGGTTCCTACCCCCGTTTTTCGGTTCCTACACCCGGTGTCGCGCTTAAATGGGTCCCCTCGGAAACGGGGGCCCGTTTTTTTGGTTCCTACCCTCGTTTTTTGGTTCCCACCCCCGGTGTCGCGCTTGAATTGGTCCCCCCGGAAACGGGGGCCCGTTTTTTTAGTTCCTACCCCCGTTTAATGGTTCCTACCCCCGGTGTCGCGCTTCAATGGGTCCCCCCGGAAACGGGGGCCCGTTTTTTTGGTTCCTACCCCCGTTTTTTGGTTCCTACCCCCGGTGTCGCGCTTAAATGGGTCCCCCCGGAAACGGGGGCCCGTTTTTTTGGTTCCTACCCCCGTTTTTTGGTTCCTACCCCCGGTGTCGCGCTTAAACGGGTCCCCCCGGAAACGGGGGCCCGTTTTTTTGGTTCCTACCCCCGTTTTTTGGTTCCTACCCCCGGTGTCGTGCTTAAACGGGTCCCCCCGGAAACGGGGGCCCGTTTTTTTGTTTCCTACCCCCATTTTTGGTTCCTACCCCCGGTGTCGCGCTTAAATGGGTCCCCCCGGAAACTGCGGCCCGTTTTTTCGGTTCCTACCCCCGTTTTTTGGTTTCTACCCCCCGTGTCGCGCTTAAATGGGTCCCCCCGGAAACGGAGGCCCGTTTTTTTGGTTCCTACCCCCATTTTTGGTTCCTACCCCCGGTGTCGCACTTAAATGGGTCCCCCCGGAAACGGGGGCCCGTTTTTTTGGTTCCTACCCCCGTTTTTTGGTTCCTACACCCGGTGTCGCATTTAAATGGGTCCCCCCGGAAAAGGGGGCCCGTTTTTTTGGTTCCTACCCCCTTTTTTTGGTTCCTACCCCCGGTGTCGCGCTTAAATGGGTCCCCAAGGAAACGGGGGCCCGTTTTTTAGGTTCCTACCCCAGTTTTTTGGTTCCTACCCCCGGTGTCGCGCTTAAATGGGTCCCCCCGGAAACGGGGGCCCGTTTTTTTGATTCCTACCCCCGTTTTTTGGTTCCTACCCCCGGTGTCGCGCTTAAATGGGTCCCGCCGGAAACGGGGGCCCATTTTTTTGGTTCCTACCCCCGTTTTTTGGTTCCTACCCACGGTGTCGCGCTTAAATGGGTCCGCCTGGAAACGGAGGCCCGTTTTTTTGGTTCCTACCCCCATTTTTGGTTCCTACCCCCGGTGTCGCGCTTAAATGGGTTCCCCCGGAAACGGGGGCCCGTTTTTTTGGTTCCTACCCCCATTTTTGGTTCCTACCCCCGGTGTCGCGCTTAAATGGTTTCCCCCGGAAACGGGGGCCCGTTTTTTTGGTTCCTACCCCCGTTTTTTGGTTCCTACCCCCGGTGTCGCGCTTAAATGGGTCCCCCCGGAAACGGGGGCCCGTTTTTTTGGTTCCTACCCCCGTTTTTTGGTTCCTACACCCGGTGACGCGCTTAAATGGGTCCCCACGGAAACGGGGGCCCGTTTTTTTGGTTCCTACCCCCGTTTAATGGTTCCTACCCCCGCTGTCGCGCTTAAATGGGTCCCCCCGGAAACGGGGGCCCGTTTTTTTGGTTCCTACCCCCGTTTTTTGGTTCCTACCCCCGGTGTCGCGCTTAAATGGGTCCCCCCGGAAACGGGGGCCCGTTTTTTTGGTTCCTACCCCCGTTTTTTGGTTCCTACCCCCGGTGTCGCGCTTAAATGGGTCCCCCCGGAAACGGGGGCCTGTTTTTTGGTTCCTACTCCCGGTGTCGCGCTTAAATGGCTCCCCCGGAAACGGGGGTCCGTTTTTTTGGTTCCTACCCCAGTTTTTTGGTTCCTACCCCCGGTATCGAGCTTAAATGGGTCCCCTCGGAAACGGGGGCCCGTTTTTTGAGTTCCTACCCCCGTTTTTTGGTTCCTACCCCCGGTGTCGCGCTTAAATGGGTCCCCCCGGAAACGGGGGCCTGTTTTTCCGGTTCCTACCCCCGTTTTTTGGTTCCTACCCCCGGTGTCGCGCTTAAATGGGTCCCCCCGGAAACGGGGGCCCGTTTTTTCGGTTCCTACCCCCGTTTTTTGGTTCTTACCCCCGGTGTCGCGCTTAAATGGGTCCCCCCGGAAACGGAGGCCCGTTTTTTTGGTTCCTACCCCTGTTTTTTGGTTCCTACCCCCGGTGTCGCGCTTAAATGGGTCCCCCCGGAAACGGGGGCCCGTTTTTTTGGTTCCTACCCCCATTTTTTGGTTCCTACACCCGGTGTCGCGCTTAAATGGGTCCCCTCGGAAACGGGGGCCCGTTTTTTTGGTTCCTACCCTCGTTTTTTGGTTCCCACCCCCGGTGTCGCGCTTGAATTGGTCCCCCCGGAAACGGGGGCCCGTTTTTTTAGTTCCTACCCCCGTTTAATGGTTCCTACCCCCGGTGTCGCGCTTCAATGGGTCCCCCCGGAAACGGGGGCCCGTTTTTTTGGTTCCTACCCCCGTTTTTTGGTTCCTACCCCCGGTGTCGCGCTTAAATGGGTCCCCCCGGAAACGGGGGCCCGTTTTTTTGGTTCCTACCCCCGTTTTTTGGTTCCTACCCCCGGTGTCGCGCTTAAATGGGTCCCCCAAGAAACGGGGGCCCGTTTTTTTGGTTCCTACCCCCGTTTTTTGGTTCCTACCCCCGGTGTCGCGCTTAAACGGGTCCCCCCGGAAACGGGGGCCCGTTTTTTTGGTTCCTACCCCCGTTTTTTGGTTCCTACGCCCGGTGTCGTGCTTATACGGGTCCCCCCGGAAACAGGGGCCCGTTTTTTTGTTTCCTACCCCCATTTTTGGTTCCTACCCCCGGTGTCGCGCTTAAATGGGTCCCCCCGGAAACGGGGGCCCGTTTTTTTGGTTCCTACCCCCGTTTTTTGGTTCCTACCCCCGGTGTCGCGCTTAAATGGGTCCCCCCGGAAACGGGGGCCCGTTTTTTTGGTTCCTACTCCCGTTCAATGGTTCCTACCCCCGCTGTCGCGCTTAAATGGGTCCCCCCGGAAACGGGGGCCCGTTTTTTTGGTTCCTACCCCCGTTTTTTGGTTCCTACCCCCGGTGTCGCGCTTCAATGGGCCCCCCCGGAAACGGAGGCCCGTTTTTTTGGTTCCTACCCCCGTTTTTTGGTTCCTACCCCCGGTGTCGCGCTTAAATGGGTCCCCCGGAAACAGGGGCCCATTTTTTTGGTTCCTACCCCCGTTTTTTGGTTCCTACCCACGGTGTCGCGCTTAAATGGGTCCCCCTGGAAACGGAGGCCCGTTTTTTTGGTTCCTACCCCCGGTGTCACGCTTAAATGGGTCCCCCCGGAAACGGGGGCCCGTTTTTTCGGTTCCTACCCCCGTTTTTTGGTTCCTACCCCCGGTGTCGCGCTTAAATGGGTCCCCCCGGAAACGGGGGCCCGTTTTTTTGGTTCCTACCCCCGTTTTTTGGTTCCTACACCCGGTGACGCGCTTAAATGGGTCCCCCCGGAAACGGGGGCCCGTTTTTTTGGTTCCTACTCCCGTTTAATGGTTCCTACCCCCGCTGTCGCGCTTAAATGGGTCCCCCCGGAAACGGGGGCCCGTTTTTTTGGTTCCTACCCCCGTTTTTTGGTTCCTACCCCCGGTGTCGCGCTTCAATGGGTCCCCCCGGAAAAGGAGGCCCGTTTTTTTGGTTCCTACCCCCGTTTTTTGGTTCCTACCCCCGGTGTCGCGCTTAAATGGGTCCCCCCGGAAACGGGGGCCCATTTTTTTGGTTCCTACCCCCGTTTTTTGGTTCCTACCCACGGTGTCGCGCTTAAATGGGTCCCCCTGGAAACGGAGGCCCGTTTTTTTGGTTCCTACCCCCGGTGTCGCGCTTAAATGGGTTCCCCCGGAAACGGGGGCCTGTTTTTTTGGTTCCTACCCCCATTTTTGGTTCCTACCCCCGGTGTCGCGCTTAAATGGTTTCCCCCGGAAACGGGGGCCCGTTTTTTTGGTTCCTACCCCCGTTTTTTGGTTCCTACCCCCGGTGTCGCGCTTAAATGGGTCCCCCCGGAAACGGGGGCCCGTTTTTTTGGTTCCTACCCCCGTTTTTTGGTTCCTACACCCGGTGACGCGCTTAAATGGGTCCCCACGGAAACGGGGGCCCGTTTTTTTGGTTCCTACCCCCGTTTAATGGTTCCTACCCCCGCTGTCGCGCTTAAATGGGTCCCCCCGGAAACGGCGGCCCGTTTTCTTGGTTCCTACCCCCGTTTTTTGGTTCCTACCCCCGGTGTCGCGCTTCAATGGGTCCCCCCGGAAACGGGGGCCCGTTTTTTTGGTTCCTACCCCCGTTTTTTGGTTCCTACCCCCGGTGTCGCGCTTAAATGGGTCCCCCCGGAAACGGGGGTCCGTTTTTTTGGTTCCTACCCCCGTTTTTTGGTTCCTACCCCCGGTATCGCGCTTAAATGGGTCCCCTCGGAAACGGGGGCCCGTTTTTTGAGTTCCTACCCCCGTTTTTTTGTTCCTACCCCCGGTGTCGCGCTTAAATGGGTCCCCCCGGAAACGGGGGCCCGTTTTTTCGGTTCCTACCCCCGTTTTTTGGTTCCTACCCCCGGTGTCGCATTTAAATGGGTCCCCCCGGAAACGGGGGCCCGTTTTTTCGGTTCCTACCTCCGTTTTTTGGTTCCTACCCCAGGTGTCGCGCTTAAATGGGTCCCCCCGGAAACGGAGGCCCGTTTTTTTGGTTCCTACCCCCGTTTTTTGGTTCCTACCCCCGGTGTCGCGCTTAAATGGGTCCCCCCGGGAACGGGGGCCCGTTTTTTTGGTTCCTACCCACGTTTTTTGGTTCCTACACCCGGTGTCGCGCTTAAATGGGTCCCCTCGGAAACGGGGGCCCGTTTTTTTGGTTCCTACCCTCGTTTTTTGGTTCCCACCCCCGGTGTCGCGCTTGAATTGGTCCCCCCGGAAACGGGGGCCCGTTTTTTTAGTTCCTACCCCCGTTTAATGGTTCCTACCCCCGGTGTCGCGCTTCAATGGGTCCCCCCGGAAACGGGGGCCCGTTTTTTTGGTTCCTACCCCCGTTTTTTGGTTCCTACCCCCGGTGTCGCGCTTAAATGGGTCCCCCCGGAAACGGGGGCCCGTTTTTTTTGGTTCCTACCCCCGTTTTTTGGTTCCTACCCCCGGTGTCGCGCTTAAATGGGTCCCCCCGGAAACGGGGGCCCGTTTTTTTGGTTCCTACTCCCGTTCAATGGTTCCTACCCCCGCTGTCGCGCTTAAATGGGTCCCCCCGGAAACGGGGGCCCGTTTTTTTGGTTCCTACCCCCGTTTTTTGGTTCCTACCCCCGGTGTCGCGCTTCAATGGGTCCCCCCCGGAAACGGAGGCCCGTTTTTTTGGTTCCTACCCCCGTTTTTTGGTTCCTACCCCCGGTGTCGCGCTTAAATGGGTCCCCCCGGAAACGGGGGCCCATTTTTTTGGTTCCTACCCCCGTTTTTTGGTTCCTACCCACGGTGTCGCGCTTAAATGGGTCCCCCTGGAAACGGAGGCCCGTTTTTTTGGTTCCTACCCCCGGTGTCACGCTTAAATGGGTCCCCCCGGAAACGGGGGCCCGTTTTTTCGGTTCCTACCCCCGTTTTTTGGTTCCTACCCCCGGTGTCGCGCTTAAATGGGTCCCCCCGGAAACGGGGGCCCGTTTTTTTGGTTCCTACCCCCGTTTTTTGGTTCCTACACCCGGTGACGCGCTTAAATGGGTCCCCCCGGAAATGGGGGCCCGTTTTTTTGGTTCCTACTCCTGTTTAATGGTTCCTACCCCCGCTGTCGCGCTTAAATGGGTCCCCCCGGAAACGGGGGCCCGTTTTTTTGGTTCCTACCCCCGTTTTTTGGTTCCTACCCCCGGTGTCGCGCTTCAATGGGTCCCCCCGGAAAAGGAGGCCCGTTTTTTTGGTTCCTACCCCGTTTTTTGGTTCCTACCCCCGGTGTCGCGCTTAAATGGGTCCCCCCGGAAACGGGGGGCCATTTTTTTGGTTCCTACCCCCGTTTTTTGGTTCCTACCCACGGTGTCGCGCTTAAATGGGTCCCCCTGGAAACGGAGGCCCGTTTTTTTGGTTCCTACCCCCGGTGTCGCGCTTAAATGGGTTCCCCCGGAAACGGGGGCCTGTTTTTTTGGTTCCTACCCCCATTTTTGGTTCCTACCCCCGGTGTCGCGCTTAAATGGTTTCCCCCGGAAACGGGGGCCCGTTTTTTTGGTTCCTACCCCCGTTTTTTGGTTCCTACCCCCGGTGTCGCGCTTAAATGGGTCCCCCCGGAAACGGGGGCCCGTTTTTTTGGTTCCTACCCCCGTTTTTTGGTTCCTACACCCGGTGACGTGCTTAAATGGGTCCCCACGGAAACGGGGGCCCGTTTTTTTGGTTCCTACCCCCGTTTAATGGTTCCTACCCCCGCTGTCGCGCTTAAATGGGTCCCCCCGGAAACGGCGGCCCGTTTTTTTTGTTCCTACCCCCGTTTTTTGGTTCCTACCCCCGGTGTCGCGCTTAAATGGGTCCCCCCGGAAACGGGGGCCCGTTTTTTTGGTTCCTACCCCCGTTTTTTGGTTCCTACCCCCGGTGTCGCGCTTAAATGGCTCCCCCCGGAAACGGGGGTCCGTTTTTTTGGTTCCTACCCCAGTTTTTTGGTTCCTACCCCCGGTATCGCGCTTAAATGGGTCCCCTCGGAAACGGGGGCCCGTTTTTTGAGTTCCTACCCCCGTTTTTTTTGTTCCTACCCCCGGTGTCGCGCTTAAATGGGTCCCCCGGGAAACGGGGGCCCGTTTTTTCGGTTCCTACCCCCGTTTTTTGGTTCCTACCCCCGGTGTCGCGTTTAAATGGGTCCCCCCGGAAACGGGGGCCCGTTTTTTCGGTTCCTACCTCCGTTTTTTGGTTCCTACCCCCGGTGTCGCGCTTAAATGGGTCCCCCCGGAAACGGAGGCCCGTTTTTTTGGTTCCTACCCCCGTTTTTTGGTTCCTACCCCCGGTGTCGCGCTTAAATGGGTCCCCCCGGGAACGTTGGCCCGTTTTTTTGGTTCCTACCCCCGTTTTTCGGTTCCTACACCCGGTGTCGCGCTTAAATGGGTCCCCTCGGAAACGGGGGCCCGTTTTTTTGGTTCCTACCCTCGTTTTTTGGTTCCCACCCCCGGTGTCGCGCTTGAATTGGTCCCCCCGGAAACGGGGGCCCGTTTTTTTAGTTCCTACCCCCGTTTAATGGTTCCTACCCCCGGTGTCGCGCTTCAATGGGTCCCCCCGGAAACGGGGGCCCGTTTTTTTGGTTCCTACCCCCGTTTTTTGGTTCCTACCCCCGGTGTCGCGCTTAAATGGGTCCCCCCGGAAACGGGGGCCCGTTTTTTTGGTTCCTACCCCCGTTTTTTGGTTCCTACCCCCGGTGTCGCGCTTAAATGGGTCCCCCAAGAAACGGGGGCCCGTTTTTTTGGTTCCTACCCCCGTTTTTTGGTTCCTACCCCCGGTGTCGCGCTTAAACGGGTCCCCCCGGAAACGGGGGCCTGTTTTTTTGGTTCCTACCCCCGTTTTTTGGTTCCTACCCCCGGTGTCGTGCTTAAACGGGTCCCCCCGGAAACAGGGGCCCGTTTTTTTGTTTCCTACCCCCATTTTTGGTTCCTACCCCCGGTGTCGCGCTTAAATGGGTCCCCCCGGAAACGGGGGCCCGTTTTTTTGGTTCCTACCCCCGTTTTTTGGTTCCTACCCCCGGTGTCGCGCTTAAATGGGTCCCCCCGGAAACGGGGGCCCGTTTTTTTGGTTCCTACCCCCGTTTTTTGGTTCCTACCCCCGGTGTTGCGCTTAAATGGGTTCCCCCGGAAACGGAAGCCCGTTTTTTTGCTTCCTACCCCCGTTTTTGGTTCGTACCCCCGGTGTCGCGCTTAAATGGGTCCCCCCGGAAACTGGGGCCCGTTTTTTCGGTTCCTACCCCCGTTTTTTGGTTCCTACCCCCGGTGTCGCGCTTAAATGGGTCCCCCCGGAAACGGGGGCCCGTTTTTTTGGTTCCTACCCCCGTTTTTTGGTTCCTACCCCCGGTGTCGCGCTTAAATGGGTTTCCCCGGAAACGGAGGCCCGTTTTTTTGCTTCCTACCCCCGTTTTTGGTTCGTACCCCCGGTGTCGCGCTTAAATGGGTCCCCCCGGAAACGGGGGCCCGTTTTTTTGGTTCCTACCCCCGTTTTTTGGTTCCTACACCCGGTGACGCGCTTAAATGGGTCCCCCCGGAAATGGGGGCCCGTTTTTTTGGTTCCTACTCCTGTTTAATGGTTCCTACCCCCGCTGTCGCGCTTAAATGGGTCCCCCCGGAAACGGGGGCCCGTTTTTTTGGTTCCTACCCCCGTTTTTTGGTTCCTACCCCCGGTGTCGCGCTTCAATGGGTCCCCCCGGAAAAGGAGGCCCGTTTTTTTGGTTCCTACCCCGTTTTTTGGTTCCTACCCCCGGTGTCGCGCTTAAATGGGTCCCCCCGGAAACGGGGGGCCATTTTTTTGGTTCCTACCCCCGTTTTTTGGTTCCTACCCACGGTGTCGCGCTTAAATGGGTCCCCCTGGAAACGGAGGCCCGTTTTTTTGGTTCCTACCCCCGGTGTCGCGCTTAAATGGGTTCCCCCGGAAACGGGGGCCTGTTTTTTTGGTTCCTACCCCCATTTTTGGTTCCTACCCCCGGTGTCGCGCTTAAATGGTTTCCCCCGGAAACGGGGGCCCGTTTTTTTGGTTCCTACCCCCGTTTTTTGGTTCCTACCCCCGGTGTCGCGCTTAAATGGGTCCCCCCGGAAACGGGGGCCCGTTTTTTTGGTTCCTACCCCCGTTTTTTGGTTCCTACACCCGGTGACGTGCTTAAATGGGTCCCCACGGAAACGGGGGCCCGTTTTTTTGGTTCCTACCCCCGTTTAATGGTTCCTACCCCCGCTGTCGCGCTTAAATGGGTCCCCCCGGAAACGGCGGCCCGTTTTTTTTGTTCCTACCCCCGTTTTTTGGTTCCTACCCCCGGTGTCGCGCTTAAATGGGTCCCCCCGGAAACGGGGGCCCGTTTTTTTGGTTCCTACCCCCGTTTTTTGGTTCCTACCCCCGGTGTCGCGCTTAAATGGCTCCCCCCGGAAACGGGGGTCCGTTTTTTTGGTTCCTACCCCAGTTTTTTGGTTCCTACCCCCGGTATCGCGCTTAAATGGGTCCCCTCGGAAACGGGGGCCCGTTTTTTGAGTTCCTACCCCCGTTTTTTTGTTCCTACCCCCGGTGTCGCGCTTAAATGGGTCCCCCGGGAAACGGGGGCCCGTTTTTTCGGTTCCTACCCCCGTTTTTTGGTTCCTACCCCCGGTGTCGCGTTTAAATGGGTCCCCCCGGAAACGGGGGCCCGTTTTTTCGGTTCCTACCTCCGTTTTTTGGTTCCTACCCCCGGTGTCGCGCTTAAATGGGTCCCCCCGGAAACGGAGGCCCGTTTTTTTGGTTCCTACCCCCGTTTTTTGGTTCCTACCCCCGGTGTCGCGCTTAAATGGGTCCCCCCGGGAACGTTGGCCCGTTTTTTTGGTTCCTACCCCCGTTTTTCGGTTCCTACACCCGGTGTCGCGCTTAAATGGGTCCCCTCGGAAACGGGGGCCCGTTTTTTTGGTTCCTACCCTCGTTTTTTGGTTCCCACCCCCGGTGTCGCGCTTGAATTGGTCCCCCCGGAAACGGGGGCCCGTTTTTTTAGTTCCTACCCCCGTTTAATGGTTCCTACCCCCGGTGTCGCGCTTCAATGGGTCCCCCCGGAAACGGGGGCCCGTTTTTTTGGTTCCTACCCCCGTTTTTTGGTTCCTACCCCCGGTGTCGCGCTTAAATGGGTCCCCCCGTAAACGGGGGCCCGTTTTTTTGGTTCCTACCCCCGTTTTTTGGTTCCTACCCCCGGTGTCGCGCTTAAATGGGTCCCCCAAGAAACGGGGGCCCGTTTTTTTGGTTCCTACCCCCGTTTTTTGGTTCCTACCCCCGGTGTCGCGCTTAAACGGGTCCCCCCGGAAACGGGGGCCTGTTTTTTTGGTTCCTACCCCCGTTTTTTGGTTCCTACCCCCGGTGTCGTGCTTAAACGGGTCCCCCCGGAAACAGGGGCCCGTTTTTTTGTTTCCTACCCCCATTTTTGGTTCCTACCCCCGGTGTCGCGCTTAAATGGGTCCCCCCGGAAACGGGGGCCCGTTTTTTTGGTTCCTACCCCCGTTTTTTGGTTCCTACCCCCGGTGTCGCGCTTAAATGGGTCCCCCCGGAAACGGGGGCCCGTTTTTTTGGTTCCTACCCCCGTTTTTTGGTTCCTACCCCCGGTGTTGCGCTTAAATGGGTTCCCCCGGAAACGGAAGCCCGTTTTTTTGCTTCCTACCCCCGTTTTTGGTTCGTACCCCCGGTGTCGCGCTTAAATGGGTCCCCCCGGAAACTGGGGCCCGTTTTTTCGGTTCCTACCCCCGTTTTTTGGTTCCTACCCCCGGTGTCGCGCTTAAATGGGTCCCCCCGGAAACGGGGGCCCGTTTTTTTGGTTCCTACCCCCGTTTTTTGGTTCCTACCCCCGGTGTCGCGCTTAAATGGGTTTCCCCGGAAACGGAGGCCCGTTTTTTTGCTTCCTACCCCCGTTTTTGGTTCGTACCCCCGGTGTCGCGCTTAAATGGGTCCCCCCGGAAACGGGGGCCCGTTTTTTCGGTTCCTACCCCCGTTTTTTGGTTCCTACCCCCGGTGTCGCGCTTAAATGGGTCCCCCCGGAAACTGGGGCCCGTTTTTTTGGTTCCTACCCCCGTTTTTTGGTTCCTAGCCCCGGTGTCGCGCTTAAATGGGTTCCCCCGGAAACGGAGGCCCGTTTTTTTGCTTCCTACCCCCGTTTTTGGTTCGTACCCCCGGTGTCGCGCTTAAATGGGTCCCCCGGAAACGGGGGCCCGTTTATTCGGTTCCTACCCCCGTTTTTTGGTTCCTACTCCCGGTGTCGCGCTTAAATGGCTCCCCCCGGAAACGGGGGCCCGTTTTTTTGGTTCCTACCCCAGTTTTTTGGTTCCTACCCCCGGTATCGCGCTTAAATGGGTCCCCTCGGAAACGGGGGCCCGTTTTTTGAGTTCCTACCCCCGTTTTTTGGTTCCTACCCCTGGTGTCGCGCTTAAATGGGTCCCCCCGGAAACGGGGGCCCGTTTTTTTGGTTCCTACCCCCGTTTTTTGGTTCCTACCCCCGGTGTCGCGCTTAAATGGCTCCCCCCGGAAACGGGGGCCCGTTTTTTTGGTTCCTACCCCAGTTTTTTGGTTCCTACCCCCGGTATCGCGCTTAAATGGGTCCCCTCGGAAACGGGGGCCCGTTTTTTGAGTTCCTACCCCCGTTTTTTGGTTCCTACCCCTGGTGTCGCGCTTAAATGGGTCCCCCCGGAAACGGGGGCCCGTTTTTTCGGTTCCTACCCCCGTTTAATGGTTCCTACCCCCGGTGTCGCGCTTAAATGGGTCCCCCCGGAAACGGAGGCCCGTTTTTTTGGTTCCTACCCCCATTTTTTGGTTCCTACCCCCGGTGTCACGCTTAAATGGGTCCCCCCGGAAACGGGGGCCCGTTTTTTTGGTTCCTACCCCCGTTTTTTGGTTCCTACCCGCGGTGTCGCGCTTAAATGGGTGCCCCCGGAAACGGGGGCCCGTTTTTTTGGTTCCTAGCCCCGTTTTTTGGTTCCTACCCCCGGTGTCGCGCTTAAATGGGTCCCCCCGGAAACGGAGGCCCGTTTTTTTGGTTCCTACCCCCATTTTTGGTTCCTACCCCCGGTGTCGCGCTAAAATGGGTCCCCCCGGAAACGGGGGCCCGTTTTTTTGGTTCCTACCCCCGTTTTTTGGTTCCTACCCACGGTGTCGCGCTTAAATGGGTCCCCCTGGAAACGGAGGCCCGTTTTTTTGGTTCCTACCCCCATTTTTGGTTCCTACCCCCGGTGTCGCGCTTAAATGGGTTCCCCCGGAAACGGGGGCCCGTTTTTTTGGTTCCTACCCCCGTTTTTTGGTTCCTACCCCCGGTGTCGCGCTTAAATGGGTCCCCCCGGAAACGAGGGCCCGTTTTTTTGGTTTCTACCCCCGTTTTTTGGTTCCTACCCCCGGTGTCGCGCTTAAATGGGTCCCCCCGGAAATGGGGGCCTGTTTTTTGGTTCCTACTCCCGGTGTCGCGCTTAAATGGCTCCCCCCGGAAACGGGGGTCCGTTTTTTTGGTTCCTACCCCAGTTTTTTGGTTCCTACCCCCGGTATCGCGCTTAAATGGGACCCCTCGGAAACGGGGGCCCGTTTTTTGAGTTCCTACCCCCGTTTTTTGGTTCCTACCCCCGGTGTCGCGCTTAAATGGGTCCCCCCGGAAACGGGGGCCCGTTTTTTCGGTTCCTACCCCCGTTTTTTGGTTCCTACCCCCGGTGTCGCGCTTAAATGGGTCCCCCCGGAAACGGGGGCCCGTTTTTTCGGTTCCTACCCCCGTTTTTTGGTTCCTACCCCCGGTGTCGCGCTTAAATGGGTCCCCCCGGAAACGGAGGCCCGTTTTTTTGGTTCCTACCCCCGTTTTTTGGTTCCTACCCCCAGTGTCGCGCTTAAATGGGTCCCCCCGGAAACGGGGGCCAGTTTTTTTGGTTCCTACCCCCATTTTTTGGTTCCTACACCCGGTGTCGCGCTTAAATGGGTCCCCTCGGAAACGGGGGCCCGTTTTTTTGGTTCCTACCCTCGTTTTTTGGTTCCCACCCCCGGTGTCGCGCTTGAATTGGTCCCCCCGGAAACGGGGGCCCGTTTTTTTAGTTCCTACCCCCGTTTAATGGTTCCTACCCCCGGTGTCGCGCTTCAATGGGTCCCCCCGGAAACGGGGGCCCGTTTTTTTGGTTCCTACCCCCGTTTTTTGGTTCCTACCCCCGGTGTCGCGCTTAAATGGGTCCCCCCGGAAACGGGGACCGTTTTTTTGGTTCCTACCCCCGTTTTTTGGTTCCTACCCCCGGTGTCGCGCTTAAATGGGTCCCCCAAGAAACGGGGGCCCGTTTTTTTGGTTCCTACCCCCGTTTTTTGGTTCCTACCCCCGGTGTCGCGCTTAAACGGGTCCCCCCGGAAACGGGGGCCCGTTTTTTTGGTTCCTACCCCCGTTTTTTGGTTCCTACCCCCGGTGTCGTGCTTAAACGGGTCCCCCCGGAAACAGGGGCCCGTTTTTTTGTTTCCTACCCCCATTTTTGGTTCCTACCCCCGGTGTCGCGCTTAAATGGGTCCCCCCGGAAACGGGGGCCCGTTTTTTTGGTTCCTACCCCCGTTTTTTGGTTCCTACCCCCGGTGTCGCGCTTAAATGGGTCCCCCCGGAAACGGGGGCCCGTTTTTTTGGTTCCTACCCCCGTTTTTTGGTTCCTACCCCCGGTGTTGCGCTTAAATGGGTTCCCCCGGAAACGGAAGCCCGTTTTTTTGCTTCCTACCCCCGTTTTTGGTTCGTACCCCCGGTGTCGCGCTTAAATGGGTCCCCCCGGAAACTGGGGCCCGTTTTTTCGGTTCCTACCCCCGTTTTTTGGTTCCTACCCCCCGTGTCGCGCTTAAATGGGTCCCCCCGGAAACGGAGGCCCGTTTTTTTGGTTCCTACCCCCATTTTTGGTTCCTACCCCCGGTGTCGCGCTTAAATGGGTCCCCCCGGAAACGGGGGCCCGTTTTTTTGGTTCCTACCCCCGTTTTTTGGTTCCTACCCCCCGGTGTCGCGCTTAAATGGGTCCCCCCGGAAACGGGGGCCCGTTTTTTTGGTTCCTACCCTCGTTTTTTGGTTCCTACACCCAGTGTCGCGCTTAAATAGGTCCCCCCGGAAACGGGGGCCCGTTTTTTTGGTTCCTACCCCCGTTTTTTGGTTCCCACCCCCGGTGTCGCGCTTGAATTGGTCCCCCCCAAAACGGGGGCCCGTTTTTTTGGTTCCTACCCCCGTTTTTTGGTTCCTACCCCCGGTGTCGCGCTTAAATGGGTCCCCCCGGAAACGGGGGCCCGTTTTTTTGGTTCCTACCCCCGTTTTTTGGTTCCTACCCCCGGTGTCGCGCTTAAATGGGTTCCCCCGGAAACGGAGGCCCGTTTTTTTGCTTCCTACCCCCGTTTTTGGTTCGTACCCCCGGTGTCGCGCTTAAATGGGTCCCCCGGAAACGGGGGCCCGTTTATTCGGTTCCTACCCCCGTTTTTTGGTTCCTACTCCCGGTGTCGCGCTTAAATGGCTCCCCCCGGAAACGGGGGCCCGTTTTTTTGGTTCCTACCCCAGTTTTTTGGTTCCTACCCCCGGTATCGCGCTTAAATGGGTCCCCTCGGAAACGGGGGCCCGTTTTTTGAGTTCCTACCCCCGTTTTTTGGTTCCTACCCCTGGTGTCGCGCTTAAATGGGTCCCCCCGGAAACGGGGGCCCGTTTTTTCGGTTCCTACCCCCGTTTAATGGTTCCTACCCCCGGTGTCGCGCTTAAATGGGTCCCCCCGGAAACGGAGGCCCGTTTTTTTGGTTCCTACCCCCATTTTTTGGTTCCTACCCCCGGTGTCACGCTTAAATGGGTCCCCCCGGAAACGGGGGCCCGTTTTTTTGGTTCCTACCCCCGTTTTTTGGTTCCTACCCGCGGTGTCGCGCTTAAATGGGTGCCCCCGGAAACGGAGGCCCGTTTTTTTGGTTCCTAGCCCCGTTTTTTGGTTCCTACCTGCGGTGTCGCGCTTAAATGGGTCCCCCCGGAAACGGAGGCCCGTTTTTTTGGTTCCTACCCCCATTTTTGGTTCCTACCCCCGGTGTCGCGCTAAAATGGGTCCCCCCGGAAACGGGGGCCCGTTTTTTTGGTTCCTACCCCCGTTTTTTGGTTCCTACCCACGGTGTCGCGCTTAAATGGGTCCCCCTGGAAACGGAGGCCCGTTTTTTTTGGTTCCTACCCCCATTTTTGGTTCCTACCCCCGGTGTCGCGCTTAAATGGGTTCCCCCGGAAACGGGGGCCCGTTTTTTTGGTTCCTACCCCCGTTTTTTGGTTCCTACCCCCGGTGTCGCGCTTAAATGGGTCCCCCCGGAAATGGGGGCCTGTTTTTTGATTCCTACTCCCGGTGTCGCGCTTAAATGGCTCCCCCCGGAAACGGGGGCCCGTTTTTTCGGTTCCTACCCCCGTTTTTTGGTTCCTACCCCCGGTGTCGCGCTTAAATGGGTATCCCCGGAAACGGGGGCCCGTTTTTTCGGTTTCTACCCCCGTTTTTTGGTTCCTACCCCCGGTGTCGCGCTTAAATGGGTCCCCCCGGAAACGGAGGCCCGTTTTTTTGGTTCCTACCCCCGTTTTTTGGTTCCTACCCCCGGTGTCGCGCTTAAATGGGTCCCCCCGGAAACGGGGGCCAGTTTTTTTGGTTCCTACCCCCATTTTTTGGTTCCTACACCCGGTGTCGCGCTTAAAAGGGTCCCCTCGGAAACGGGGGCCCGTTTTTTTGGTTCCTACCCTCGTTTTTTGGTTCCCACCCCCGGTGTCGCGCTTGAATTGGTCCCCCCGGAAACGGGGGCCCGTTTTTTTAGTTCCTACCCCCGTTTAATGGTTCCTACCCCCGGTGTCGCGCTTCAATGGGTCCCCCCGGAAACGGGGGCCCGTTTTTTTTGGTTCCTACCCCCGTTTTTTGGTTCCTACCCCCGGTGTCGCGCTTAAATGGGTCCCCCCGGAAACGGGGGCCCGTTTTTTTGGTTCCTACCCCCGTTTTTTGTTTCCTACCCCCGGTGTCGCGCTTAAATGGATCCCCCAAGAAACGGGGGCCCGTTTTTTTGGTTCCTACCCCCGTTTTTTGGTTCCTACCCCCGGTGTCGCGCTTAAACGGGTCCCCCCGGAAACGGGGGCCCGTTTTTTTGGTTCCTACCCCCGTTTTTTGGTTCCTACCCCCCGTGTCGCGCTTAAATGGGTCCCCCCGGAAACGGAGGCCCGTTTTTTTGGTTCCTACCCCCATTTTTGGTTCCTACCCCCGGTGTCGCGCTTAAATGGGTCCCCCCGGAAACGGGGGCCCGTTTTTTTGGTTCCTACCCCCGTTTTTTGGTTCCTACCCCCCGGTGTCGCGCTTAAATGGGTCCCCCCGGAAACGGGGGCCCGTTTTTTTGGTTCCTACCCTCGTTTTTTGGTTCCTACACCCAGTGTCGCGCTTAAATGGGTCCCCCCGGAAACGGGGGCCCGTTTTTTTGGTTCCTACCCCCGTTTTTTGGTTCCCACCCCCGGTGTCGCGCTTGAATTGGTCCCCCCCAAAACGGGGGCCCGTTTTTTTGGTTCCTACCCCCGTTTTTTGGTTCCTACCCCCGGTGTCGCGCTTAAATGGGTCCCCCCGGAAACGGGGGCCCGTTTTTTTGGTTCCTACCCCCGTTTTTTGGTTCCTACCCCCGGTGTCGCGCTTAAATGGGTTCCCCCGGAAACGGAGGCCCGTTTTTTTTGCTTCCTACCCCCGTTTTTGGTTCGTACCCCCCGGTGTCGCGCTTAAATGGGTCCCCCCGGAAACGGGGGCCCGTTTTTTCGGTTCCTACCCCCGTTTTTTGGTTCCTAACCCCGGTGTCGCGCTTAAATGGGTCCCCCCGGAAACTGGGGCCCGTTTTTTTGGTTCCTACCCCCGTTTTTTGGTTCCTACCCCCGGTGTCGCGCTTAAATGGGTTCCCCCGGAAACGGAGGCCCGTTTTTTTGCTTCCTACCCCCGTTTTTGGTTCGTACCCCCGGTGTCGCGCTTAAATGGGTCCCCCGGAAACGGGGGCCCGTTTATTCGGTTCCTACTCCCGTTTTTTGGTTCCTACCCCCCGTGTCGCGCTTAAATGGGTCCCCCCGGAAACGGAGGCCCGTTTTTTTGGTTCCTACCCCCATTTTTGGTTCCTACCCCCGGTGTCGCGCTTAAATGGGTCCCCCTGGAAACGGAGGCCTGTTTTTTTGGTTCCTACCCCCGTTTTTTGTTCCTACCCGCGGTGTCGCGCTTAAATGGGTCCCCCCGGAAACAGGGGCCCGTTTTTTTGGTTCCTACCCCCGTTTTTTGGTTCCTACCCGCGGTGTCGCGCTTAAATGGGTCCCCCCGGAAAAGGAGGCCCGTTTTTTTGGTTCCTACCCCCGTTTTTTGGTTCCTACCCCCGGTGTCGCGCTTAAATGGGTCCCCCCGGAAACGGGGGCCCGTTTTTTTAGTTCCTACCCCCGTTTAATGGTTCCTACCCCCGGTGTCGCGCTTAAATGGGTCCCCCCGGAAACGGGGGCCCGTTTTTTTGGTTCCTACCCCCGTTTTTTGGTTCCTACCCCCGGTGTCGCGCTTAAATGGGTCCCCCCGGAAACGGGGGCCCGTTTTTTTGGTTCCTACCCCCGTTTTTTGGTTCCTACCCCCGGTGTCGCGCTTAAATGGGTTCCCCCGGAAACGGAGGCCCGTTTTTTTGCTTCCTACCCCCGTTTTTGGTTCGTACCCCCGGTGTCGCGCTTAAATGGGTCCCCCCGGAAACTGGGGCCCGTTTTTTCGGTTCCTACCCCCGTTTTTTGGTTCCTACCCCCCGTGTCGCGCTTAAATGGGTCCCCCCGGAAACGGAGGCCCGTTTTTTTGGTTCCTACCCCCATTTTTGGTTCCTACCCCCGGTGTCGCGCTTAAATGGGTCCCCCCGGAAACGGGGGCCCGTTTTTTTGGTTCCTACCCCCGTTTTTTGGTTCCTACCCCCGGTGTCGCGCTTAAATGGGTCCCCCCGGAAACGGGGGCCCGTTTTTTTGGTTCCTACCCTCGTTTTTTGGTTCCTACCCCCGGTGTCGCGCTTAAATGGGTCCCCCCGGAAACGGGGGCCCGTTTTTTTTGTTCCTACCCCCGTTTTTTGGTTCCTACCCCCGGTGTCGCGCTTAAATGGGTCCCCCCGGAAAAGGGGGCCCGTTTTTTTGGTTCCTACCCCCGTTTTTTGGTTCCTACCCCCGGTGTCGCGCTTAAATGGGTCCCCCCGGAAACGGGGGCCTGTTTTTGGTTCCTACCCCCGGTGTCGCGCTTAAATGGCTCCCCCCGGAAACAGGGGCCCGTTTTTTTGGTTCCTACCCCATTTTTTTGGTTCCTAACCCCGGTATCGCGCTTAAATGGGTCCCCTCGGAAACGGGGGCCCGTTTTTTGAGTTCCTACCCCCGTTTTTTGGTTCCTACCCCCGGTGTCGCGCTTAAATGGGTCCCCCCGGAAACGGAGGCCCGTTTTTTTGGTTCCTACCCCCATTTTTGGTTCCTACCCCCGGTGTCGCGCTTAAATGGGTCCCCCTGGAAACGGGGGCCCGTTTTTTTGGTTCCTACCCCCGTTTTTTGGTTCCTACCCCCCGGTGTCGCGCTTAAATGGGTCCCCCAGGAAACGGGGGCCCGTTTTTTTGGTTCCTACCCCCGTTTTTTGGTTCCTACCCCCGGTGTCGCGCTTAAATGGGTCCCCCCGGAAACGGGGGCCCGTTTTTTTGGTTCCTACCCCCGTTTTTTGGTTCCTACCCCCGGTGTCGCGCTTAAATGGGTCCCCCCGGAAACGGGGGCCCGTTTTTTGGGTTCCTACCCCCGTTTTTTGGTTCCTACCCCCGGTGTCGCGCTTAAACGGGTCCCCCCGGAAACGGGGGCCCGTTTTTTTGGTTCCTACCCCCGTTTTTTGGTTCCTACCCCCGGTGTCGTGCTTAAACGGGTCCCCTCGGAAACGGGGGCCCGTTTTTTTGTTTCCTACCCCCATTTTTGGTTCCTACCCCCGGTGTCGCGCTTAAATGGGTCCCCCCGGAAACTGGGGCCCGTTTTTTCGGTTCCTACCCCCGTTTTTTGGTTTCTACCCCCCGTGTCGCGCTTAAATGGGTCCCCCCGGAAACGGAGGCCCGTTTTTTTGGTTCCTACCCCCATTTTTGGTTCCTACCCCCGGTGTCGCACTTAAATGGGTCCCCCCGGAAACGGGGGCCCGTTTTTTTGGTTCCTACCCCCGTTTTTTGGTTCCTACACCCGGTGTCGCGCTTAAATGGGTCCCCCCGGAAACGGGGGCCCGTTTTTTTGGTTCCTACCCTCGTTTTTTGGTTCCTACCCCCGGTGTCGCGCTTAAATGGGTCCCCCCGGAAACGGGGGCCCGTTTTTTTGGTTCCTACCCCCGTTTTTTGGTTCCTACCCCCGGTGTCGCATTTAAATGGGTCCCCCCGGAAAAGGGGGCCCGTTTTTTTGGTTCCTACCCCCGTTTTTTGGTTCCTACCCCCGGTATCGCGCTTAAATGGGTCCCCTCGGAAACGGGGGCCCGTTTTTTGAGTTCCTACCCCCGTTTTTTGGTTCCTACCCCTGGTGTCGCGCTTAAATGGGTCCCCCCGGAAACGGGGGCCCGTTTTTTCGGTTCCTACCCCCGTTTAATGGTTCCTACCCCCGGTGTCGCGCTTAAATGGGTCCCCCCGGAAACGGAGGCCCGTTTTTTTGGTTCCTACCCCCATTTTTGGTTCCTACCCCCGGTGTCGCGCTAAAATGGGTCCCCCCGGAAACGGGGGCCCGTTTTTTTGGTTCCTACCCCCGTTTTTTGGTTCCTACCCACGATGTCGCGCTTAAATGGGTCCCCCTGGAAACGGAGGCCCGTTTTTTTGGTTCCCACCCCCATTTTTGGTTCCTACCCCCGGTGCCGCGCTTAAATGGGTTCCCCCGGAAACGGGGGCCCGTTTTTTTGGTTCCTACCCCCGTTTTTTGGTTCCTACCCCCGGTGTCGCGCTTAAATGGGTCCCCCCGGAAACGGGGGCCCGTTTTTTTGGTTCCTACCCCCGTTTTTTGGTTCCTACCCCCGGTGTCGCGCTTAAATGGGTCCCCCCGGAAATGGGGGCCTGTTTTTTGGTTCCTACTCCCGGTGTCGCGCTTAAATGGCTCCCCCCGGAAACGGGGGTCCGTTTTTTTGGTTCCTACCCCAGTTTTTTGGTTCCTACCCCCGGTATCGCGCTTAAATGGGTCCCCTCGGAAACGGGGGCCCGTTTTTTGAGTTCCTACCCCCGTTTTTTGGTTCCTACCCCCGGTGTCGCGCTTAAATGGGTCCCCCCGGAAACGGGGGCCCGTTTTTTTGGTTCCTACCCCCGTTTTTTGGTTCCTACCCCCGGTGTCGCGCTTAAACGGGTCCCCCCGGAAACGGGGGCCAGTTTTTTTGGTTCCTACCCCCGTTTTTTGGTTCCTACCCCCGTTGTCGTGCTTAAACAGGTCCCCCCGGAAACGGGGGCCCGTTTTTTTGTTTCCTACCCCCATTTTTGGTTCCTACCCCCGGTGTCGCGCTTAAATGGGTCCCCCCGGAAACTGGGGCCCGTTTTTTCGGTTCCTACCCCCGTTTTTTGGTTCCTACCCCCCGTGTCGCGCTTAAATGGGTCCCCCCGGAAACGGAGGCCCGTTTTTTTGGTTCCTACCCCCATTTTTGGTTCCTACCCCCGGTGTCGCACTTAAATGGGTCCCCCCGGAAACGGGGGCCCGTTTTTTTGGTTCCTACCCCCGTTTTTTGGTTCCTACACCCGGTGTCGCGCTTAAATGGGTCCCCCCGGAAACGGGGGCCCGTTTTTTTGGTTCCTACCCCCGTTTTTTGGTTCCTACCCCCGGTGTCGCATTTAAATGGGTCCCCCCGGAAAAGGGGGCCCGTTTTTTTGGTTCCTACCCCCGTTTTTTGGTTCCTACCCCCGGTGTCGCGCTTAAATGGCTCCCCCCGGAAACGGGGGCCCGTTTTTTTGGTTCCTACCCCAGTTTTTTGGTTCCTACCCCCGGTATCGCGCTTAAATGGGTCCCCTCGGAAACGGGGGCCCGTTTTTTGAGTTCCTACCCCCGTTTTTTGGTTCCTACCCCTGGTGTCGCGCTTAAATGGGTCCCCCCGGAAACGGGGGCCCGTTTTTTCGGTTCCTACCCCCGTTTAATGGTTCCTACCCCCGGTGTCGCGCTTAAATGGGTCCCCCCGGAAACGGAGGCCCGTTTTTTTGGTTCCTACCCCCATTTTTTGGTTCCTACCCCCGGTGTCACGCTTAAATGGGTCCACCCGGAAA
This sequence comes from Alligator mississippiensis, assembly GCF_030867095.1. Classification (NCBI taxonomy): domain Eukaryota; kingdom Metazoa; phylum Chordata; order Crocodylia; family Alligatoridae; genus Alligator; species Alligator mississippiensis. The sequence goes on along the minus strand of NW_026775337.1, from coordinate 64,823 downwards.
CGGGGGCCCGTTTTTTTGGTTCCTACCCCCGTTTTTTGGTTCCTACCCCCGGTGTCGCGCTTAAATGGGTCCACCCGGAAACGGGGGCCCGTTTTTTTGGTTCCTACCCCCGTTTTTTGGTTCCTACCCCCGGTGTCGCGCTTAAATGGGTCCCCCCGGAAATGGGGGCCTGTTTTTTGGTTCCTACTCCCGGTGTCGCGCTTAAATGGCTCCCCCCGGAAAAAGGGGGTCCGTTTTTTTGGTTCCTACCCCAGTTTTTTGGTTCCTACCCCCGGTATCGCGCTTAAATGGGTCTCCTCGGAAACGGGGGCCCGTTTTTTGAGTTCCTACCCCCGTTTTTTGGTTCCTACCCCCGGTGTCGCGCTTAAATGGGTCCCCCCGGAAACGGGGGCCCGTTTTTTCGGTTCCTACCCCCGTTTTTTGGTTCCTACCCCCGGTGTCGCGCTTAAATGGGTCCCCCCGGAAACGGAGGCCCGTTTTTTTGGTTCCTACCCCCGTTTTTTGGTTCCTACCCCCGGTGTCGCGCTTAAATGGGTCCCCCCGGAAACGGGGGCCAGTTTTTTTGGTTCCTACCCCCATTTTTTGGTTCCTACACCCGGTGTCGCGCTTAAATGGGTCCCCTCGGAAACGGGGGCCCGTTTTTTTGGTTCCTACCCTTGTTTTTTGGTTCCCACCCCCGGTGTCGCGCTTGAATTGGTCCCCCCGGAAACGGGGGCCCGTTTTTTTAGTTCCTACCCCCGTTTAATGGTTCCTACCCCCGGTGTCGCGCTTAAATGGGTCCCCCCGGAAACGGGGGCCCGTTTTTTTGGTTCCTACCCCCGTTTTTTGGTTCCTACCCCCGGTGTCGCGCTTAAATGGGTCCCCCCGGAAACGGGGGCCCGTTTTTTTGGTTCCTACCCCCGTTTTTTGGTTCCTACCCCCGGTGTCGCGCTTAAATGGGTCCCCCAAGAAACGGGGGCCCGTTTTTTTGGTTCCTACCCCCGTTTTTTGGTTCCTACCCCCCGTGTCGCGCTTAAACGGGTCCCCCCGGAAACGGGGGCCCGTTTTTTTGGTTCCTACCCCCGTTTTTTGGTTCCTACCCCCGGTGTCGTGCTTAAACGGGTCCCCCCGGAAACAGGGGCCCGTTTTTTTGTTTCCTACCCCCATTTTTGGTTCCTACCCCCGGTGTCGCGCTTAAATGGGTCCCCCCGGAAACGGGGGCCCGTTTTTTTGGTTCCTACCCCCGTTTTTTGGTTCCTACCCCCGGTGTCGCGCTTAAATGGGTCCCCCCGGAAACGGGGGCCCGTTTTTTTGGTTCCTACCCCCGTTTTTTGGTTCCTACCCCCGGTGTCGCGCTTAAATGGGTCCCCCCGGAAACGGGGGCCCGTTTTTTTGGTTCCTACCCCCGTTTTTTGGTTCCTACCCCCGGTGTCGCGCTTAAATGGGTTCCCCCGGAAACGGAGGCCCGTTTTTTTGCTTCCTACCCCCGTTTTTGGTTCGTACCCCCGGTGTCGCGCTTAAATGGGTCCCCCCGGAAACGGGGGCCCGTTTTTTCGGTTCCTACCCCCGTTTTTTGGTTCCTACCCCCGGTGTCGCGCTTAAATGGGTCCCCCCGGAAACTGGGGCCCGTTTTTTTGGTTCCTACCCCCGTTTTTTGGTTCCTAGCCCCGGTGTCGCGCTTAAATGGGTTCCCCCGGAAACGGAGGCCCGTTTTTTTGCTTCCTACCCCCGTTTTTGGTTCGTACCCCCGGTGTCGCGCTTAAATGGGTCCCCCGGAAACGGGGGCCCGTTTATTCGGTTCCTACCCCCGTTTTTTGGTTCCTACTCCCGGTGTCGCACTTAAATGGCTCCCCCCGGAAACGGGGGCCCGTTTTTTTGGTTCCTACCCCAGTTTTTTGGTTCCTACCCCCGGTATCGCGCTTAAATGGGTCCCCTCGGAAACGGGGGCCCGTTTTTTGAGTTCCTACCCCCGTTTTTTGGTTCCTACCCCTGGTGTCGCGCTTAAATGGGTCCCCCCGGAAACGGGGGCCCGTTTTTTTGGTTCCTACCCCCGTTTTTTGGTTCCTACCCCCGGTGTCGCGCTTAAATGGCTCCCCCCGGAAACGGGGGCCCGTTTTTTTGGTTCCTACCCCAGTTTTTTGGTTCCTACCCCCGGTATCGCGCTTAAATGGGTCCCCTCGGAAACGGGGGCCCGTTTTTTGAGTTCCTACCCCCGTTTTTTGGTTCCTACCCCTGGTGTCGCGCTTAAATGGGTCCCCCCGGAAACGGGGGCCCGTTTTTTCGGTTCCTACCCCCGTTTAATGGTTCCTACCCCCGGTGTCGCGCTTAAATGGGTCCCCCCGGAAACGGAGGCCCGTTTTTTTGGTTCCTACCCCCATTTTTTGGTTCCTACCCCCGGTGTCACGCTTAAATGGGTCCCCCCGGAAACGGGGGCCCGTTTTTTTGGTTCCTACCCCCGTTTTTTGGTTCCTACCCGCGGTGTCGCGCTTAAATGGGTGCCCCCGGAAACGGGGGCCCGTTTTTTTGGTTCCTAGCCCCGTTTTTTGGTTCCTACCCCCGGTGTCGCGCTTAAATGGGTCCCCCCGGAAACGGAGGCCCGTTTTTTTGGTTCCTACCCCCATTTTTGGTTCCTACCCCCGGTGTCGCGCTAAAATGGGTCCCCCCGGAAACTGGGGCCCGTTTTTTTGGTTCCTACCCCCGTTTTTTGGTTCCTACCCACGGTGTCGCGCTTAAATGGGTCCCCCTGGAAACGGAGGCCCGTTTTTTTGGTTCCTACCCCCATTTTTGGTTCCTACCCCCGGTGTCGCGCTTAAATGGGTTCCCCCGGAAACGGGGGCCCGTTTTTTTGGTTCCTACCCCCGTTTTTTGGTTCCTACCCCCGGTGTCGCGCTTAAATGGGTCCCCCCGGAAACGGGGGCCCGTTTTTTTGGTTTCTACCCCCGTTTTTTGGTTCCTACCCCCGGTGTCGCGCTTAAATGGGTCCCCCCGGAAATGGGGGCCTGTTTTTTGGTTCCTACTCCCGGTGTCGCGCTTAAATGGCTCCCCCCGGAAACGGGGGTCCGTTTTTTTGGTTCCTACCCCAGTTTTTTGGTTCCTACCCCCGGTATCGCGCTTAAATGGGTCCCCTCGGAAACGGGGGCCCGTTTTTTGAGTTCCTACCCCCGTTTTTTGGTTCCTACCCCCGGTGTCGCGCTTAAATGGGTCCCCCCGGAAACGGGGGCCCGTTTTTTCGGTTCCTACCCCCGTTTTTTGGTTCCTACCCCCGGTGTCGCGCTTAAATGGGTCCCCCCGGAAACGGGGGCCCGTTTTTTCGGTTCCTACCCCCGTTTTTTGGTTCCTACCCCCGGTGTCGCGCTTAAATGGGTCCCCCCGGAAACGGAGGCCCGTTTTTTTGCTTCCTACCCCCGTTTTTTGGTTCCTACCCCCGGTGTCGCGCTTAAATGGGTCCCCCCGGAAACGGGGGCCAGTTTTTTTGGTTCCTACCCCCATTTTTTGGTTCCTACACCCGGTGTCGCGCTTAAATGGGTCCCCTCGGAAACGGGGGCCCGTTTTTTTGGTTCCTACCCTCGTTTTTTGGTTCCCACCCCCGGTGTCGCGCTTGAATTGGTCCCCCCGGAAACGGGGGCCCGTTTTTTTAGTTCCTACCCCCGTTTAATGGTTCCTACCCCCGGTGTCGCGCTTCAATGGGTCCCCCCGGAAACGGGGGCCCGTTTTTTTGGTTCCTACCCCCGTTTTTTGGTTCCTACCCCCGGTGTCGCGCTTAAATGGGTCCCCCCGGAAACGGGGACCGTTTTTTTGGTTCCTACCCCCGTTTTTTGGTTCCTACCCCCGGTGTCGCGCTTAAATGGGTCCCCCAAGAAACGGGGGCCCGTTTTTTTGGTTCCTACCCCCGTTTTTTGGTTCCTACCCCCGGTGTCGCGCTTAAACGGGTCCCCCCGGAAACGGGGGCCCGTTTTTTTGGTTCCTACCCCCGTTTTTTGGTTCCTACCCCCGGTGTCGTGCTTAAACGGGTCCCCCCGGAAACAGGGGCCCGTTTTTTTGTTTCCTACCCCCATTTTTGGTTCCTACCCCCGGTGTCGCGCTTAAATGGGTCCCCCCGGAAACGGGGGCCCGTTTTTTTGGTTCCTACCCCCGTTTTTTGGTTCCTACCCCCGGTGTCGCGCTTAAATGGGTCCCCCCGGAAACGGGGGCCCGTTTTTTTGGTTCCTACCCCCGTTTTTTGGTTCCTACCCCCGGTGTTGCGCTTAAATGGGTTCCCCCGGAAACGGAAGCCCGTTTTTTTGCTTCCTACCCCCGTTTTTGGTTCGTACCCCCGGTGTCGCGCTTAAATGGGTCCCCCCGGAAACTGGGGCCCGTTTTTTCGGTTCCTACCCCCGTTTTTTGGTTCCTACCCCCCGTGTCGCGCTTAAATGGGTCCCCCCGGAAACGGAGGCCCGTTTTTTTGGTTCCTACCCCCATTTTTGGTTCCTACCCCCGGTGTCGCGCTTAAATGGGTCCCCCCGGAAACGGGGGCCCGTTTTTTTGGTCCTACCCCCGTTTTTTGGTTCCTACCCCCCGGTGTCGCGCTTAAATGGGTCCCCCCGGAAACGGGGGCCCGTTTTTTTGGTTCCTACCCTCGTTTTTTGGTTCCTACACCCAGTGTCGCGCTTAAATAGGTCCCCCCGGAAACGGGGGCCCGTTTTTTTGGTTCCTACCCCCGTTTTTTGGTTCCCACCCCCGGTGTCGCGCTTGAATTGGTCCCCCCGGAAACGGGGGCCCGTTTTTTTGGTTCCTACCCCCGTTTTTTGGTTCCTACCCCCGGTGTCGCGCTTAAATGGGTTCCCCCGGAAACGGAGGCCCGTTTTTTTGCTTCCTACCCCCGTTTTTGGTTCGTACCCCCGGTGTCGCGCTTAAATGGGTCCCCCCGGAAACGGGGGCCCGTTTTTTCGGTTCCTACCCCCGTTTTTTGGTTCCTACCCCCGGCGTCGCGCTTAAATGGGTCCCCCCGGAAACTGGGGCCCGTTTTTTTGGTTCCTACCCCCGTTTTTTGGTTCCTAGCCCCGGTGTCGCGCTTAAATGGGTTCCCCCGGAAACGGAGGCCCGTTTTTTTGCTTCCTACCCCCGTTTTTGGTTCGTACCCCCGGTGTCGCGCTTAAATGGGTCCCCCGGAAACGGGGGCCCGTTTATTCGGTTCCTACCCCCGTTTTTTGGTTCCTACCCCAGTTTTTTGGTTCCTACCCCCGGTATCGCGCTTAAATGGGTCCCCTCGGAAACGGGGGCCCGTTTTTTGAGTTCCTACCCCCGTTTTTTGGTTCCTACCCCCGGTGTCGCGCTTAAATGGGTCCCCCCGGAAACGGGGGCCCGTTTTTTCGGTTCCTACCCCCGTTTTTTGGTTCCTACCCCCGGTGTCGCGCTTAAATGGGTCCCCCCGGAAACGGGGGCCCGTTTTTTCGGTTCCTACCCCCGTTTTTTGGTTCCTACCCCCGGTGTCGCGCTTAAATGGGTCCCCCCGGAAACGGAGGCCCGTTTTTTTGGTTCCTACCCCCGTTTTTTGGTTCCTACCCCCGGTGTCGCGCTTAAATGGGTCCCCCCGGAAACGGGGGCCAGTTTTTTTGGTTCCTACCCCCATTTTTTGGTTCCTACACCCGGTGTCGCGCTTAAATGGGTCCCCTCGGAAACGGGGGCCCGTTTTTTTGGTTCCTACCCTCGTTTTTTGGTTCCCACCCCCGGTGTCGCGCTTGAATTGGTCCCCCCGGAAACGGGGGCCCGTTTTTTTAGTTCCTACCCCCGTTTAATGGTTCCTACCCCCGGTGTCGCGCTTCAATGGGTCCCCCCGGAAACGGGGGCCCGTTTTTTTGGTTCCTACCCCCGTTTTTTGGTTCCTACCCCCGGTGTCGCGCTTAAATGGGTCCCCCCGGAAACGGGGACCGTTTTTTTGGTTCCTACCCCCGTTTTTTGGTTCCTACCCCCGGTGTCGCGCTTAAATGGGTCCCCCAAGAAACGGGGGCCCGTTTTTTTGGTTCCTACCCCCGTTTTTTGGTTCCTACCCCCGGTGTCGCGCTTAAACGGGTCCCCCCGGAAACGGGGGCCCGTTTTTTTGGTTCCTACCCCCGTTTTTTGGTTCCTACCCCCGGTGTCGTGCTTAAACGGGTCCCCCCGGAAACAGGGGCCCGTTTTTTTGTTTCCTACCCCCATTTTTGGTTCCTACCCCCGGTGTCGCGCTTAAATGGGTCCCCCCGGAAACGGGGGCCCGTTTTTTTGGTTCCTACCCCCGTTTTTTGGTTCCTACCCCCGGTGTCGCGCTAAAATGGGTCCCCCCGGAAACGGGGGCCCGTTTTTTTGGTTCCTACCCCCGTTTTTTGGTTCCTACCCACGGTGTCGCGCTTAAATGGGTCCCCCTGGAAACGGAGGCCCGTTTTTTTGGTTCCTACCCCCATTTTTGGTTCCTACCCCCGGTGTCGCGCTTAAATGGGTTCCCCCGGAAACGGGGGCCCGTTTTTTTGGTTCCTACCCCCGTTTTTTGGTTCCTACCCCCGGTGTCGCGCTTAAATGGGTCCCCCCGGAAACGGGGGCCCGTTTTTTTGGTTTCTACCCCCGTTTTTTGGTTCCTACCCCCGGTGTCGCGCTTAAATGGGTCCCCCCGGAAATGGGGGCCTGTTTTTTGGTTCCTACTCCCGGTGTCGCGCTTAAATGGCTCCCCCCGGAAACGGGGGTCCGTTTTTTTGGTTCCTACCCCAGTTTTTTGGTTCCTACCCCCGGTATCGCGCTTAAATGGGTCCCCTCGGAAACGGGGGCCCGTTTTTTGAGTTCCTACCCCCGTTTTTTGGTTCCTACCCCCGGTGTCGCGCTTAAATGGGTCCCCCCGGAAACGGGGGCCCGTTTTTTCGGTTCCTACCCCCGTTTTTTGGTTCCTACCCCCGGTGTCGCGCTTAAATGGGTCCCCCCGGAAACGGGGGCCCGTTTTTTCGGTTCCTACCCCCGTTTTTTGGTTCCTACCCCCGGTGTCGCGCTTAAATGGGTCCCCCCGGAAACGGAGGCCCGTTTTTTTGGTTCCTACCCCCGTTTTTTGGTTCCTACCCCCGGTGTCGCGCTTAAATGGGTCCCCCCGGAAACGGGGGCCAGTTTTTTTGGTTCCTACCCCCATTTTTTGGTTCCTACACCCGGTGTCGCGCTTAAATGGGTCCCCTCGGAAACGGGGGCCCGTTTTTTTGGTTCCTACCCTCGTTTTTTGGTTCCCACCCCCGGTGTCGCGCTTGAATTGGTCCCCCCGGAAACGGGGGCCCGTTTTTTTAGTTCCTACCCCCGTTTAATGGTTCCTACCCCCGGTGTCGCGCTTCAATGGGTCCCCCCGGAAACGGGGGCCCGTTTTTTTGGTTCCTACCCCCGTTTTTTGGTTCCTACCCCCGGTGTCGCGCTTAAATGGGTCCCCCCGGAAACGGGGACCGTTTTTTTGGTTCCTACCCCCGTTTTTTGGTTCCTACCCCCGGTGTCGCGCTTAAATGGGTCCCCCAAGAAACGGGGGCCCGTTTTTTTGGTTCCTACCCCCGTTTTTTGGTTCCTACCCCCGGTGTCGCGCTTAAACGGGTCCCCCCGGAAACGGGGGCCCGTTTTTTTGGTTCCTACCCCCGTTTTTTGGTTCCTACCCCCGGTGTCGTGCTTAAACGGGTCCCCCCGGAAACAGGGGCCCGTTTTTTTGTTTCCTACCCCCATTTTTGGTTCCTACCCCCGGTGTCGCGCTTAAATGGGTCCCCCCGGAAACGGGGGCCCGTTTTTTTGGTTCCTACCCCCGTTTTTTGGTTACTACCCCCGGTGTCGCGCTTAAATGGGTCCCCCCGGAAACGGGGGCCCGTTTTTTTGGTTCCTACCCCCGTTTTTTGGTTCCTACCCCCGGTGTTGCGCTTAAATGGGTTCCCCCGGAAACGGAAGCCCGTTTTTTTGCTTCCTACCCCCGTTTTTGGTTCGTACCCCCGGTGTCGCGCTTAAATGGGTCCCCCCGGAAACTGGGGCCCGTTTTTTCGGTTCCTACCCCCGTTTTTTGGTTCCTACCCCCCGTGTCGCGCTTAAATGGGTCCCCCCGGAAACGGAGGCCCGTTTTTTTGGTTCCTACCCCCATTTTTGGTTCCTACCCCCGGTGTCGCGCTTAAATGGGTCCCCCCGGAAACGGGGGCCCGTTTTTTTGTTCCTACCCCCGTTTTTTGGTTCCTACCCCCCGGTGTCGCGCTTAAATGGGTCCCCCCGGAAACGGGGGCCCGTTTTTTTGGTTCCTACCCTCGTTTTTTGGTTCCTACACCCAGTGTCGCGCTTAAATAGGTCCCCCCGGAAACGGGGGCCCGTTTTTTTGGTTCCTACCCCCGTTTTTTGGTTCCCACCCCCGGTGTCGCGCTTGAATTGGTCCCCCCCAAAACGGGGGCCCGTTTTTTTGGTTCCTACCCCCGTTTTTTGGTTCCTACCCCCGGTGTCGCGCTTAAATGGGTCCCCCCGGAAACGGGGGCCCGTTTTTTTGGTTCCTACCCCCGTTTTTTGGTTCCTACCCCCGGTGTCGCGCTTAAATGGGTTCCCCCGGAAACGGAGGCCCGTTTTTTTGCTTCCTACCCCCGTTTTTGGTTCGTACCCCCGGTGTCGCGCTTAAATGGGTCCCCCCGGAAACGGGGGCCCGTTTTTTCGGTTCCTACCCCCGTTTTTTGGTTCCTACCCCCGGTGTCGCGCTTAAATGGGTCCCCCCGGAAACTGGGGCCCGTTTTTTTGGTTCCTACCCCCGTTTTTTGGTTCCTACCCCCGGTGTCGCGCTTAAATGGGTTCCCCCGGAAACGGAGGCCCGTTTTTTTGCTTCCTACCCCCGTTTTTGGTTCGTACCCCCGGTGTCGCGCTTAAATGGGTCCCCCGGAAACGGGGGCCCGTTTATTCGGTTCCTACCCCCGTTTTTTGGTTCCTACTCCCGGTGTCGCGCTTAAATGGCTCCCCCCGGAAACGGGGGCCCGTTTTTTTGGTTCCTACCCCAGTTTTTTGGTTCCTACCCCCGGTATCGCGCTTAAATGGGTCCCCTCGGAAACGGGGGCCCGTTTTTTGAGTTCCTACCCCCGTTTTTTGGTTCCTACCCCTGGTGTCGCGCTTAAATGGGTCCCCCCGGAAACGGGGGCCCGTTTTTTCGGTTCCTACCCCCGTTTAATGGTTCCTACCCCCGGTGTCGCGCTTAAATGGGTCCCCCCGGAAACGGAGGCCCGTTTTTTTGGTTCCTACCCCCATTTTTTGGTTCCTACCCCCGGTGTCACGCTTAAATGGGTCCCCCCGGAAACGGGGGCCCGTTTTTTTGGTTCCTACCCCCGTTTTTTGGTTCCTACCCGCGGTGTCGCGCTTAAATGGGTGCCCCCGGAAACGGAGGCCCGTTTTTTTTGGTTCCTAGCCCCGTTTTTTGGTTCCTACCTGCGGTGTCGCGCTTAAATGGGTCCCCCCGGAAACGGAGGCCCGTTTTTTTGGTTCCTACCCCCATTTTTGGTTCCTACCCCCGGTGTCGCGCTAAAATGGGTCCCCCCGGAAACGGGGGCCCGTTTTTTTGGTTCCTACCCCTGTTTTTTGGTTCCTACCCACGGTGTCGCGCTTAAATGGGTCCCCCTGGAAACGGAGGCCCGTTTTTTTGGTTCCTACCCCCATTTTTGGTTCCTACCCCCGGTGTCGCGCTTAAATGGGTTCCCCCGGAAACGGGGGCCCGTTTTTTTGGTTCCTACCCCCGTTTTTTGGTTCCTACCCCCGGTGTCGCGCTTAAATGGGTCCCCCCGGAAATGGGGGCCTGTTTTTTGGTTCCTACTCCCGGTGTCGCGCTTAAATGGCTCCCCCCGGAAACGGGGGCCCGTTTTTTCGGTTCCTACCCCCGTTTTTTGGTTCCTACCCCCGGTGTCGCGCTTAAATGGGTATCCCCGGAAACGGGGGCCCGTTTTTTCGGTTTCTACCCCCGTTTTTTGCTTCCTACCCCCGGTGTCGCGCTTAAATGGGTCCCCCCGGAAACGGAGGCCCGTTTTTTTGGTTCCTACCCCCGTTTTTTGGTTCCTACCCCCGGTGTCGCGCTTAAATGGGTCCCCCCGGAAACGGGGGCCAGTTTTTTTGGTTCCTACCCCCATTTTTTGGTTCCTACACCCGGTGTCGCGCTTAAAAGGGTCCCCTCGGAAACGGGGGCCCGTTTTTTTGGTTCCTACCCTCGTTTTTTGGTTCCCACCCCCGGTGTCGCGCTTGAATTGGTCCCCCCGGAAACGGGGGCCCGTTTTTTTAGTTCCTACCCCCGTTTAATGGTTCCTACCCCCGGTGTCGCGCTTCAATGGGTCCCCCCGGAAACGGGGGCCCGTTTTTTTGGTTCCTACCCCCGTTTTTTGGTTCCTACCCCCGGTGTCGCGCTTAAATGGGTCCCCCCGGAAACGGGGGCCCGTTTTTTTGGTTCCTACCCCCGTTTTTTGTTTCCTACCCCCGGTGTCGCGCTTAAATGGGTCCCCCAAGAAACGGGGGCCCGTTTTTTTGGTTCCTACCCCCGTTTTTTGGTTCCTACCCCCGGTGTCGCGCTTAAACTGGTCCCCCCGGAAACGGGGGCCCGTTTTTTTGGTTCCTACCCCCGTTTTTTGGTTCCTACCCCCCGTGTCGCGCTTAAATGGGTCCCCCCGGAAACAGAGGCCCGTTTTTTTGGTTCCTACCCCCATTTTTGGTTCCTACCCCCGGTGTCGCGCTTAAATGGGTCCCCCCGGAAACGGGGGCCCGTTTTTTTGGTTCCTACCCCCGTTTTTTGGTTCCTACCCCCCGGTGTCGCGCTTAAATGGGTCCCCCCGGAAACGGGGGCCCGTTTTTTTGGTTCCTACCCTCGTTTTTTGGTTCCTACACCCAGTGTCGCGCTTAAATGGGTCCCCCCGGAAACGGGGGCCCGTTTTTTTGGTTCCTACCCCCGTTTTTTGGTTCCCACCCCCGGTGTCGCGCTTGAATTGGTCCCCCCCAAAACGGGGGCCCGTTTTTTTGGTTCCTACCCCCGTTTTTTGGTTCCTACCCCCGGTGTCGCGCTTAAATGGGTCCCCCCGGAAACGGGGGCCCGTTTTTTTGGTTCCTACCCCCGTTTTTTGGTTCCTACCCCCGGTGTCGCGCTTAAATGGGTTCCCCCGGAAACGGAGGCCCGTTTTTTTGCTTCCTACCCCCGTTTTTGGTTCGTACCCCCCGGTGTCGCGCTTAAATGGGTCCCCCCGGAAACGGGGGCCCGTTTTTTCGGTTCCTACCCCCGTTTTTTGGTTCCTACCCCCGGTGTCGCGCTTAAATGGGTCCCCCCGGAAACTGGGGCCCGTTTTTTTGGTTCCTACCCCCGTTTTTTGGTTCCTACCCCCGGTGTCGCGCTTAAATGGGTTCCCCCGGAAACGGAGGCCCGTTTTTTTGCTTCCTACCCCCGTTTTTGGTTCGTACCCCCGGTGTCGCGCTTAAATGGGTCCCCCGGAAACGGGGGCCCGTTTATTCGGTTCCTACCCCCGTTTTTTGGTTCCTACCCCCCGTGTCGCGCTTAAATGGGTCCCCCCGGAAACGGAGGCCCGTTTTTTTGGTTCCCACCCCCATTTTTGGTTCCTACCCCCGGTGTCGCGCTTAAATGGGTCCCCCTGGAAACGGAGGCCTGTTTTTTTGGTTCCTACCCCCGTTTTTTGTTCCTACCCGCGGTGTCGCGCTTAAATGGGTCCCCCCGGAAACAGGGGCCCGTTTTTTTGGTTCCTACCCCCGTTTTTTGGTTCCTACCCGCGGTGTCGCGCTTAAATGGGTCCCCCCGGAAAAGGAGGCCCGTTTTTTTGGTTCCTACCCCCGTTTTTTGGTTCCTACCCCCGGTGTCGCGCTTAAATGGGTCCCCCCGGAAACGGGGGCCCGTTTTTTTAGTTCCTACCCCCGTTTAATGGTTCCTACCCCCGGTGTCGCGCTTAAATGGGTCCCCCCGGAAACGGGGGCCCGTTTTTTTGGTTCCTACCCCCGTTTTTTGGTTCCTACCCCCGGTGTCGCGCTTAAATGGGTCCCCCCGGAAACGGGGGCCCGTTTTTTTGGTTCCTACCCCCGTTTTTTGGTTCCTACCCCCGGTGTCGCGCTTAAATGGGTTCCCCCGGAAACGGAGGCCCGTTTTTTTGCTTCCTACCCCCGTTTTTGGTTCGTACCCCCGGTGTCGCGCTTAAATGGGTCCCCCCGGAAACTGGGGCCCGTTTTTTCGGTTCCTACCCCCGTTTTTTGGTTCCTACCCCCCGTGTCGCGCTTAAATGGGTCCCCCCGGAAACGGAGGCCCGTTTTTTTGGTTCCTACCCCCATTTTTGGTTCCTACCACCGGTGTCGCGCTTAAATGGGTCCCCCCGGAAACGGGGGCCCGTTTTTTTGGTTCCTACCCCCGTTTTTTGGTTCCTACCCCCGGTGTCGCGCTTAAATGGGTCCCCCCGGAAACGGAGGCCCGTTTTTTTGGTTCCTACCCCCATTTTTGGTTCCTACCCCCGGTGTCGCGCTTAAATGGGTCCCCCTGGAAACGGGGGCCCGTTTTTTTGGTTCCTACCCCCGTTTTTTGGTTCCTACCCCCCGGTGTCGCGCTTAAATGGGTCCCCCCGGAAACGGGGGCCCGTTTTTTGAGTTCCTACCCCCGTTTTTTGGTTCCTACCCCCGGTGTCGCGCTTAAATGGGTCCCCCTGGAAACCGGGGCCCGTTTTTTCGGTTCCTACCCCCGTTTTTTGGTTCCTACCCCCGGTGTCGCGCTTAAATGGGTCCCCCCGGAAACGGAGGCCCGTTTTTTTGGTTCCTACCCCCGTTTTTTGGTTCCTACCCCCGGTGTCGCGCTTAAATGGGTCCCCCCGGAAACGGGGGCCCGTTTTTTCGGTTCCTACCCCCGTTTTTTGGTTCCTACCCCCGGTGTCGCGCTTAAATGGGTCCCCCCGGAAACGGGGGCCCGTTTTTTTGGTTCCTACCTTCGTTTTTTGGTTCCTACCCCCGTTTTTTGGTTCCTACCCCCGGTGTCGCGCTTAAATGGGTCCCCCTGGAAACGGAGGCCTGTTTTTTTGGTTCCTACCCCCGTTTTTTGGTTCCTACCCGCGGTGTCGCGCTTAAATGGTTCCCCCCGGAAAAGGAGGCCCGTTTTTTTGGTTCCTACCCCCGTTTTTTGGTTCCTACCCCCGGTGTCGCGCTTAAATGGGTCCCCCCGGAAACGGGGGCCCGTTTTTTTAGTTCCTACCCCCGTTTAATGGTTCCTACCCCCGGTGTCGCGCTTAAATGGGTCCCCCCAGAAACGGGGGCCCGTTTTTTTGGTTCCTACCCCCGTTTTTTGGTTCCTACCCCCGGTGTCGCGCTTAAATGGGTCCCCCCGGAAACGGGGGCCCGTTTTTTTGGTTCCTACCCCCGTTTTTTGGTTCCTACCCCCGGTGTCGCGCTTAAATGGGTTCCCCCGGAAACGGAGGCCCGTTTTTTTGCTTCCTACCCCCGTTTTTGGTTCATACCCCCGGTGTCGCGCTTAAATGGGTCCCCCCGGAAACTGGGGCCCGTTTTTTCGGTTCCTACCCCCGTTTTTTGGTTCCTACCCCCCGTGTCGCGCTTAAATGGGTCCCCCCGGAAACGGAGGCCCGTTTTTTTGGTTCCTACCCCCATTTTTGGTTCCTACCCCCGGTGTCGCGCTTAAATGGGTCCCCCCGGAAACGGGGGCCCGTTTTTTTGGTTCCTACCCCCGTTTTTTGGTTCCTACCCCCGGTGTCGCGCTTAAATGGGTCCCCCCGGAAACGGGGGCCCGTTTTTTTGGTTCCTACCCTCGTTTTTTGGTTCCTACCCCCGGTGTCGCGCTTAAATGGGTCCCCCCGGAAACGGGGGCCCGTTTTTTTGGTTCCTACCCCCGTTTTTTGGTTCCTACCCCCGGTGTCGCGCTTAAATGGGTCCCCCCGGAAAAGGGGGCCCGTTTTTTTGGTTCCTACCCCCGTTTTTTGGTTCCTACCCCCGGTGTCGCGCTTAAATGGGTCCCCCCGGAAACGGGGGCCTGTTTTTGGTTCCTACCCCCGGTGTCGCGCTTAAATGGCTCCCCCCGGAAACGGGGGCCCGTTTTTTTGGTTCCTACCCCAGTTTTTTGGTTCCTACCCCCGGTATCGCGCTTAAATGGGTCCCCTCGGAAACGGGGGCCCGTTTTTTGAGTTCCTACCCCCGTTTTTTGGTTCCTACCCCCGGTGTCGCGCTTAAATGGGTCCCCCCGGAAACGGAGGCCCGTTTTTTTGGTTCCTACCCCCATTTTTGGTTCCTACCCCCGGTGTCGCGCTTAAATGGGTCCCCCCGGAAACGGGGGCCCGTTTTTTTGGTTCCTACCCCCGTTTTTTGGTTCCTACCCCCCGGTGTCGCGCTTAAATGGGTCCCCCCGGAAACGGGGGCCCGTTTTTTTGGTTCCTACCCTCGTTTTTTGGTTCCTACACCCAGTGTCGCGCTTAAATGGGTCCCCCCGGAAACGGGGGCCCGTTTTTTTGGTTCCTACCCCCGTTTTTTGGTTCCCACCCCCGGTGTCGCGCTTGAATTGGTCCCCCCCGAAACGGGGGCCCGTTTTTTTGGTTCCTACCCCCGTTTTTTGGTTCCTACCCCCGGTGTCGCGCTTAAATGGGTCCCCCCGGAAACGGGGGCCCGTTTTTTTGGTTCCTACCCCCGTTTTTTGGTTCCTACCCCCGGTGTCGCGCTTAAATGGGTTCCCCCGGAAACGGAGGCCCGTTTTTTTGCTTCCTACCCCCGTTCTTGGTTCGTACCCCCGGTGTCGCGCTTAAATGGGTCCCCCCGGAAACGGGGGCCCGTTTTTTTCGGTTCCTACCCCCGTTTTTTGGTTCCTACCCCCGGTGTCGCGCTTAAATGGGTCCCCCCGGAAACGGGGGCCCGTTTTTTTGGTTCCTACCCCCGTTTTTTGGTTCCTACCCCCGGTGTCGCGCTTAAATGGGTCCCCCCGGAAACGGAGGCCCGTTTTTTTGGTTCCTACCCCCATTTTTGGTTCCTACCCCCGGTGTCGCGCTTAAATGGGTCCCCCCGGAAACGGGGGCCCGTTTTTTTGGTTCCTACCCCCGTTTTTTGGTTCCTACCCCCGGTGTCGCGCTTAAATGGGTCTCCCCGGAAACGGGGGCCCGTTTTTTTGGTTCCTACCCCCGTTTTTTGGTTCCTACCCCCGGTGTCGCGCTTAAATGGGTTCCCCCGGAAACGGAGGCCCGTTTTTTTGCTTCCTATCCCCGTTCTTGGTTCGTACCCCCGGTGTCGCGCTTAAATGGGTCCCCCCGGAAACGGGGGCCCGTTTTTTCGGTTCCTACCCCCGTTTTTTGGTTCCTACCCCCGGTGTCGCGCTTAAATGGGTCCCCCCGGAAACGGGGGCCCGTTTTTTTGGTTCCTACCCCCGTTTTTTGGTTCCTACCCCCGGTGTCGCGCTTAAATGGGTCTCCCCGGAAACGGGGGCCAGTTTTTTTGGTTCCTACCCCCGTTTATTGGTTCCTACCCCCGGTGCCGCGTTTAAATGGGTCCCCCCGGAAACGGGGGCCCGTTTTTTTGGTTCCTACCCCGTTTTTTGGTTCCTATCGCCGGTGTCGCGCTTAAATGGGTCCCCCCGGAAACGGGGGCCCGTTTTTTTGGTTCCTACCCCCGTTTTTTGGTTCCTAACCCCGGTGTCGCGCTTAAATGGGTCCCCCCGGAAACGAGGGCCTGTTTTTTGGTTCCTACCCCCGGTGTCGCGCTTAAATGGGTCCCCCCGGAAAAGGAGGCCCGTTTTTTTGGTTCCTACCCCTGTTTTTTGGTTCCTACCCCCGGTGTCGCGCTTAAATGGGTCCCCCCGGAAACGGGGGCCCGTTTTTTTGGTTCCTACCCCTGTTTTTTGGTTCCTACCCCCGGTGTTGCGCTTAAATGGGTCCCCCCGGAAACGGGGGCCCGTTTTTTTGGTTCCTACCCTCGTTTTTTGGTTCCTACCGCCGGTGTCGCGCTTAAATGGGTCCCCCCAGAAACGGGGGCCCGTTTTTTTCGGTTCCTACCTCCGTTTTTTAGTTCCTACCCACGGTGTCGCGCTTAAATGGGTCCCCCCGGAAACGAGGGCCTGTTTTTTGGTTCCTACCCCCGGTGTCGCGCTTAAATGGGTCCCCCCGAATACGGGGGCCCGTTTTTTTGGTTCCTACCCCCGTTTTTTGGTTCCTACCCCCGGTGTCGCGCTTAAATGGGTCCCCATCGGAAACGGGGGCCCGTTTTTTTGGTTCCTACCTCAGTTTTTTGGTTCCTACCCCCGGTGTTGCGCTTAAATGGGTCCCCACGAAAACGGGGGCCCGTTTTTTTGGTTCCTACCCCCGTTTTTTGGTTCCTACCCCCGGTGTCGCGCTTAAATGGGTCCCCATCGGAAACGGGGGCCCGTTTTTTTGGTTCCTACCCCCGTTTTTTGGTTCCTAAACCCGGTGTTTTGCTTAAATGTGTCCCCCCGGAAACGGGGGCCCGTTTTTTTGGTTCCTACCCCCGTTTATTGGTTCCTACCCCCGGTGCCGCGATTAAATGGGTCCCCCCGGAAACGGGGGCCCGTTTTTTTGGTTCCCACCCCGTTTTTTGGTTCCTACCGCCGGTGTCGCGCTTAAATGGGTCCCCCCGGAACCGGGGGCCAGTTTTTTTGATTCCTACCCCCGTTTTTTGGTTCCTACCCCCGGAGTCACGCTTAAATGGGTCCCCCCGGAAAGGGGGGGGCGTTTTTTTGCTTCCTACCCCCTTTTTTTGGTTCCTACCCCCGGTGTCGCGCTTAAATGGGTCCCCCCGGAAACAGGGGCCCGTTTTTTTGGTTCCTACCCCCGTTTTTTGGTTCCTAACCCCGGTGTCGCGCTTAAATGGGTCCCCCTGGAAACGGGGGCCTGTTTTTTGTTTCCTACCCCCGGAGTCACGCTTAAATGGGTCCCCCCGGAAACGGGGGGGCGTTTTTTTGCTTCCTACCCCCTTTTTTTGGTTCCTACCCCCGGTGTCGCGCTTAAATGGGTCCCCCCGGAAATGGGGGCCCGTTTTTTTGGTTCCTACCCCCGTTTTTTGGTTCCTACCCCCGGTGTCGCGCTTACATGGGTCCCCCTGGAAACGGGGGCCTGTTTTTTGTTTCCTACCCCTGGTGTCGCGGTTAAATGGTTCCCCCCGGAAACGGGGGCCCGTTTTTTTGGTTCCTACCCCCGTTTTTTGGTTCCTACCCCCGGTGTCGCGCTTAAATGGGTCCCCCCTGTAACGGGAGCTTGGTTCCTACCACCGGTGTCGAGCTTAAATGGGTCCTCCCGGAAACGGGGGCCCGTTTTTTTGGTTCCTACCCCCGTTTTTTGGTTCCTACCCCCAGTGTCGTGCTTAAATGGGTCCCCCCGGAAACGGGGGCCCGTTTTTTTGATTCCTACCCCCGTTTTTTCGTTCCTACCCCAGTGTCGCGCTTAAATGGGTCCCCCCAAAAACAGAGGCCCTTTTTTTCGGTTCCTACCCCCGTTTTTTGGTTCCTACCCCCGGTGTCGCGCTTAAATGGGTCCCCCCGGAAACGGGGGCCCGTTTTTTTGGTTCCTACCCCCATTTTTTGGTTCCACCCCCGGTGTCGCGCTTAAATGGGTTCCCCCAGGAAACGGGGGCCCGTTTTTGCGGTTCCTACCCCCGTTTTTTCGTTCCTACCCCCGGTACCCGCGCTTAAATCGGTCGCCACGGAAACGGGGGCCCGTTTTTTTGGTTCCTACCCCCGTTTATTGGTTCCTACCCCCAGTGTCGCGCTTATATGTGTCCCCCCAGAAACCGGGGCATGTTTTTTGGTTCCTACCCACGGTGTCGCGCTTAAATGGGTCCCCCCGGAAACGGGGCCCGTTTTTTTGGTTCCTACCCCCGTTTTTTGGTTCCTACCCCCGGTGTTGCGCTTAAATGGGTCTCCCCGGAAACGGGGGCCCGTTTTTTTGGTTCCCACCCCGTTTTTTGGTTCCTACCGCCGGTGTCGCGCTTAAATGGGTCCCCCCGGAACCGGGGGCCAGTTTTTTTGATTCCTACCCCCGTTTTTTGGTTCCTACCCCCGGAGTCACGCTTAAATGGGTCCCCCCGGAAAGGGGGGGGGCGTTTTTTTGCTTCCTACCCCCTTTTTTTGGTTCCTACCCCCGGTGTCGCGCTTAAATGGGTCCCCCCGGAAACAGGGGCCCGTTTTTTTGGTTCCTACCCCCGTTTTTTTGGTTCCTAACCCCGGTGTCGCGCTTAAATGGGTCCCCCTGGAAACGGGGGCCTGTTTTTTGTTTCCTACCCCCGGAGTCACGCTTAAATGGGTCCCCCCGGAAACGGGGGGGCGTTTTTTTGCTTCCTACCCCCTTTTTTTGGTTCCTACCCCCGGTGTCGCGCTTAAATGGGTCCCCCCGGAAATGGGGGCCCGTTTTTTTGGTTCCTACCCCCGTTTTTTGGTTCCTACCCCCGGTGTCGCGCTTACATGGGTCCCCCTGGAAACGGGGGCCTGTTTTTTGTTTCCTACCCCCGGTGTCGCGGTTAAATGGTTCCCCCCGGAAACGGGGGCCCGTTTTTTTGGTTCCTACCCCCGTTTTTTGGTTCCTACCCCCGGTGTCGCGCTTAAATGGGTCCCCCCTGTAACGGGAGCCCGTTTTTTTGGTTCCTACCACTGTTTTTTGGTTCCTACCACCGGTGTCGAGCTTAAATGGGTCCTCCCGGAAACGGGGGCCCGTTTTTTTGGTTCCTACCCCCGTTTTTTGGTTCCTACCCCCAGTGTCGTGCTTAAATGGGTCCCCCCGGAAACGGGGGCCCGTTTTTTTGATTCCTACCCCCGTTTTTTCGTTCCTACCCCAGTGTCGCGCTTAAATGGGTCCCCCCAAAAACAGAGGCCCTTTTTTTCGGTTCCTACCCCCGTTTTTTGGTTCCTACCCCCGGTGTCGCGCTTAAATGGGTCCCCCCGGAAACGGGGGCCCGTTTTTTTGGTTCCTACCCCCATTTTTTGGTTCCACCCCCGGTGTCGCGCTTAAATGGGTTCCCCCAGGAAACGGGGGCCCGTTTTTGCGGTTCCTACCCCCGTTTTTTCGTTCCTACCCCCGGTACCGCGCTTAAATCGGTCGCCACGGAAACGGGGGCCCGTTTTTTTGGTTCCTACCCCCGTTTATTGGTTCCTACCCCCAGTGTCGCGCTTATATGTGTCCCCCCAGAAACCGGGGCATGTTTTTTGGTTCCTACCCACGGTGTCGCGCTTAAATGGGTCCCCCCGGAAACGGGGCCCGTTTTTTTGGTTCCTACCCCCGTTTTTTGGTTCCTACCCCCGGTGTTGCGCTTAAATGGGTCTCCCCGGAAACGGGGGCCAGTTTTTTTGGTTCCTACCCCCGTTTATTGGTTCCTACCCCCGGTGCCGCGTTTAAATGGGTCCCCCCCGGAAACGGGGGCCCGTTTTTTTGGTTCCTACCCCGTTTTTTGGTTCCTATCGCCGGTGTCGCGCTTAAATGGGTCCCCCCGGAAACGGGGGCCCGTTTTTTTGGTTCCTACCCCCGTTTTTTGGTTCCTAACCCCGGTGTCGCGCTTAAATGGGTCCCCCCGGAAACGAGGGCCTGTTTTTTGGTTCCTACCCCCGGTGTCGCGCTTAAATGGGTCCCCCCGGAAACGGGGGCCCGTTTTTTTGGTTCCTACCCCTGTTTTTTGGTTCCTACCCCCGGTGTCGCGCTTAAATGGGTCCCCCCGGAAACGGGGGCCCGTTTTTTTGGTTCCTACCCCTGTTTTTTGGTTCCTACCCCCGGTGTTGCGTTTAAATGGGTCCCCCCGGAAACGGGGGCCCGTTTTTTTGGTTCCTACCCTCGTTTTTTGGTTCCTACCCCCGGTGTCGCGCTTAAATGGGTCCCCCCAGAAACGGGGGCCCGTTTTTTTCGGTTCCTACCTCCGTTTTTTAGTTCCTACCCACGGTGTCGCGCTTAAATGGGTCCCCCCGGAAACGAGGGCCTGTTTTTTGGTTCCTACCCCCGGTGTCGCGCTTAAATGGGTCCCCCCGAATACGGGGGCCCGTTTTTTTGGTTCCTACCCCCGTTTTTTGGTTCCTACCCCCGGTGTCGCGCTTAAATGGGTCCCCATCGGAAACGGGGGCCCGTTTTTTTTGGTTCCTACCCCAGTTTTTTGGTTCCTACCCCCGGTGTTGCGCTTAAATGGGTCCCCACGAAAACAGGGGCCCGTTTTTTTGGTTCCTACCCCCGTTTTTTGGTTCCTACCCCCGGTGTCGCGCTTAAATGGGTCCCCATCGGAAACGGGGGCCCGTTTTTTTGGTTCCTACCCCCGTTTTTTGGTTCCTAAACACGGTGTTTTGCTTAAATGTGTCCCCCCGGAAACGGGGGCCCGTTTTTTTGGTTCCTACCCCCGTTTATTGGTTCCTACCCCCGGTGCCGCGATTAAATGGGTCCCCCCGGAAACGGGGGCCCGTTTTTTTGGTTCCCACCCCGTTTTTTGGTTCCTACCGCCGGTGTCGCGCTTAAATGGGTCCCCCCGGAACCGGGGGCCAGTTTTTTTGATTCCTACCCCCGTTTTTTGGTTCCTACCCCCGGAGTCACGCTTAAATGGGTCCCCCCGGAAAGGGGGGGGCGTTTTTTTGCTTCCTACCCCCTTTTTTTGGTTCCTACCCCCGGTGTCGCGCTTAAATGGGTCCCCCCGGAAACAGGGGCCCGTTTTTTTGGTTCCTACCCCCGTTTTTTGGTTCCTAACCCCGGTGTCGCGCTTAAATGGGTCCCCCTGGAAACGGGGGCCTGTTTTTTGTTTCCTACCCCCGGAGTCACGCTTAAATGGGTCCCCCCGGAAACGGGGGGGCGTTTTTTTGCTTCCTACCCCCTTTTTTTGGTTCCTACCCCCGGTGTCGCGCTTAAATGGGTCCCCCCGGAAATGGGGGCCCGTTTTTTTGGTTCCTACCCCCGTTTTTTGGTTCCTACCCCCGGTGTCGCGCTTACATGGGTCCCCCTGGAAACGGGGGCCTGTTTTTTGTTTCCTACCCCCGGTGTCGCGCTTAAATGGTTCCCCCCGGAAACGGGGGCCCGTTTTTTTGGTTCCTACCCCCGTTTTTTGGTTCCTACCCCCGGTGTCGCGCTTAAATGGGTCCCCCCTGTAACGGGAGCCAGTTTTTTTGGTTCCTACCACTGTTTTTTGGTTCCTACCACCGGTGTCGAGCTTAAATGGGTCCTCCCGGAAACGGGGGCCCGTTTTTTTGGTTCCTACCCCCGTTTTTTGGTTCCTACCCCCAGTGTCGTGCTTAAATGGGTCCCCCCGGAAACGGGGGCCCGTTTTTTTGATTCCTACCCCCGTTTTTTCGTTCCTACCCCAGTGTCGCGCTTAAATGGGTCCCCCCAAAAACAGAGGCCCTTTTTTTCGGTTCCTACCCCCGTTTTTTGGTTCCTACCCCCGGTGTCGCGCTTAAATGGGTCCCCCCGGAAACGGGGGCCCGTTTTTTTGGTTCCTACCCCCATTTTTTGGTTCCACCCCCGGTGTCGCGCTTAAATGGGTTCCCCCAGGAAACGGGGGCCCGTTTTTGCGGTTCCTACCCCCGTTTTTTCGTTCCTACCCCCGGTACCGCGCTTAAATCGGTCGCCACGGAAACGGGGGCCCGTTTTTTTGGTTCCTACCCCCGTTTATTGGTTCCTACCCCCAGTGTCGCGCTTATATGTGTCCCCCCAGAAACCGGGGCATGTTTTTTGGTTCCTACCCACGGTGTCGCGCTTAAATGGGTCCCCCCGGAAACGGGGCCCGTTTTTTTGGTTCCTACCCCTGTTTTTTGGTTCCTAACCCCGGTGTCGCGCTTAAATGGGTCCCCCCGGAAACGAGGGCCTGTTTTTTGGTTCCTACCCCCGTTGTCGCGCTTAAATGGGTCCCCCCGGAAACGGGGGCCCATTTTTTTGGTTCCTACCCCCGTTTTTTGGTTCCTACCCCCGGTGTCGCGCTTAAATGGGTCCCCCCGGAAACGGGGGCCCGTTTTTTCGGTTCCTACCACCGTTTTTTCGTTCCTACCCCCGGTGTCGCGCTTAAATGGGTCCCCCCGGAAACGGGGGCCCGTTTTTTCGGTTCCTACCCCCGTTTTTTGGTTCCTACCCCAGGTGTCGCGCTGAAATGGGTCCCCCTGGAAACGGAGGCCCGTTTTTTTGGTTCCTACCCCCGTTTTTTGGTTCCTACTCCCGGTGTCGCGCTAAATGGGTCCCCCCGGAAACGGGGGCCCGTTTTTTTGGTTCCTACCACCGTTTTTTGGTTCCTACCCCGGTGTCGCGCTTAAATGGGTCCCCTCGGAAATGGGGCCCGTTTTTTTGGTTCCTACCCCCGTTTTTTGGTTCCTACCCCCGGTGTCGCGCTTAAATGGTTCCCCCCGGAAACGGGGGCCCGTTTTTTTGGTTCCTACCACCGTTTTTTCGTTCCTACCCCCGGTGTCGCGCTTAAATGGGTCCCCCCGGAAACAGGGGCCAGTTTTCTTGGTTCCTACCCCCGTTTTTCGGTTCCTACCCCAGGTGTCGCGCTGAAATGGGTCCCCCTGGAAACGGAGGCCCGTTTTTTTGGTTCCTACCCCCGTTTTTTGGTTCCTACCCCCGGTGTCGCGCTTAAATGGGTCCCCCCGGAAACGGGGGCCCGTTTTTTTGGTTCCTACCCCCGTTTATTGGTTCCTACCCCCGGTGTCGCGCTTAGATAGGTCCCCCCGGAAATGGGGGCCCGTTTTTTTGGTTTTTACCCCCGTTTTTTGGTTCCTACCCCCGGTGTCTCGCTTAAATGAGTCCCCCCGGAAACGGGGGCCTGTTTTTTGGTTCCTATCCCCGGTGTCGCACTTAAATGGTTCCCCCAGGAAACGGGGGCCCGTTTTTTTGGTTCCTACCCCCGGTTTTTGGTTCCTACCCCCGGTGCCGCGCTTAAATGGGTCCCCCCGGAAATGGGGGCCCGTTTTTTTGGGCCTACCCCCGTTTTTTGGTTCCTACCCCCGGTGTTGAGCTTAAATGGGTCCCCCCGGAAACGGGGGCCCGTTTTTTTGGTTCCTACCCTCGTTTTTTGGTTCCTACCCCCGGTGTCGCGCTTAAATGGGTCCCCCCAGAAACGGGGGCCCGTTTTTTCGGTTCCTACCTCCGTTTTTTGGTTCCTACCCCCGATGTCGCTCTTAAATGGGTCCCCCCCGGAAACGAGGGCCTGTTTTTTGGTTCCTACCCCCGGTGTCGCGCTTAAATGGGTCCCCCCGGAAACGGGGGCCCGTTTTTTTGGTTCCTACCCCCGTTTTTTGGTTCCTACACCCGGTGTCGCGCTTAAATGGTCCCCCCGGAAACTGGGGCCCGTTTTTTTGGTTCCTACCCCCGTTTTTTGGTTCCTACCCCCGGTGTCGCGCTTAAATGGGTCCCCCCGGAAACGGGGGCCCGTTTTTTTGGTTCCTACCCCCGTTTTTTGGTTCCTACCCCCGTGTTGCGCTTAAATGGGTCCCCCCGGAAACGGGGGCCCGTTTTTTTGGTTCCTACCCTCGTTTTTTGGTTCCTACCCCCGGTGTCGCGCTTAAATGGGTCCCCCCAGAAACGGGGGCCCGTTTTTAAGGTTCCTACCTCCGTTTTTTGGTTCCTACCCAAGGTGTCGCGCTTAAATGGGTCCCCCCGGAAACGAGGGCCTGTTTTTTGGTTCCTACCCCCGGTGTCGCGCTTAAATGGGTCCCCCCGGAAACGGGGGCCCGTTTTTTTGGTTCCTACCCCAGTTTTTTGGTTCCTACCCCCGGTGTTGCGCTTAAATGGGTCCCCCCGAAAACGGGGGCCCGTTTTTTTGGTTCCTACCCCCGTTTTTTGGTTCCTACCCCCGGTGTCGCGCTTAAATGGGTCCCCCCGGAAACGGGGGCCCGTTTTTTTGGTTCCTACCCCCGTTATTTGGTTCCTAAACCCGGTGTCGTGCTTAAATGGGTCCCCCCGGAAACGGGGGCCCGTTTTTTTGGTTCCTACCCCCGTTTATTGGTTCCTACCCCCGGTGCCGCGTTTAAATGGGTCCCCCCGGAAACGGGGGCCCGTTTTTTTGGTTCCTACCCCGTTTTTTGGTTCCTACCGCCGGTGTCGTGCTTAAATGGGTCCCCCCGGAAACGGGGGCCAGTTTATTTGATTCCTACCCCCGTTTTTTGGTTCCTACCCCCGGAGTCATGCTTAAATGGGTCCCCCCGGAAACGGGGGGGCTTTTTTTGCTTCCTACCCCCTTTTTTTGGTTCCTACCCCCGGTGTCGCGCTTAAATGGGCCCCCCCGGAAACAGGGGCCCGTTCTTTTGGTTCCTACCCCCGTTTTTTGGTTCCTAACCCCGGTGTCGCGCTTAAATGGGTCCCCCCGGAAACGAGGGCCTGTTTTTTGGTTCCTACCCCCGGTGTCGCGCTTAAATGGGTCCCCCCGGAAACGGGGGCCCGTTTTTTTGGTTCCTACCCCTGTTTTTTGGTTCCTACCCCCGGTGTCGCGCTTAAATGGGTCCCCCCGGAAACGGGGGCCCGTTTTTTGGGTTTCCCTACCCCCCTTTTTTGGTTCCTACCCCCGGTGTCGCGCTTAAATGGGTCCCCCTGGAAACGGGGGCCTGTTTTTTGTTTCCTACCCCCGGTGTCGCGCTTACATGGTTCCCCCCGGAAACGGGGGCCCGTTTTTTTGGTTCCTACCCCCGTTTTTTGGTTCCTGACCCCAGTGTCGCGCTTAAATGGGTCCCCCCTGTAACGGGGGCCCGTTTTTTTTGGTTCCTACCACTGTTTTTTGGTTCCTACCACCGGTGTCGAGCTTAAATGGGTCCCCCCGGAAACGGGGGCCCGTTTTTTTGGTTCCTACCCCCGGTTTTTGGTTCCTACCCCCGGTGTCGCGCTTAAATGGGTCCCCCCGGAACGGGGGCCCATTTTTTTTGGTTCCTACCCTCGTTTTTTGGTTCCTACCCCCGGTGTCGCGCTTAAATGGGTCCCCCCAGAAACGGGGGCCCGTTTTTTCGGTTCCTACCTCCGTTTTTTGGTTCCTACCCCTGGTGTCGCGCTTAAATGGGTCCCCCCGGAAACGAGGGCCTGTTTTTTGGTTCCTACCGCCGGTGTCGCGCTTAAATGGTCCCCCCGGAAACGGGGGCCCGTTTTTTTGGTTCCTACCCCCGTTTTTTGGTTCCTACCCCGGGTGTTGCGCTTAAATGGGTCCCCCCGAAAACGGGGGCCCGTTTTTTTTGGTTCCTAACCCCGTTTTTTGGTTCCTACCCCCGGTTGTCGCACTTAAATGGGTCCCCCCGGAAACGGGGGCCCGTTTTTTTGGTTCCTACCCCCGTTTTTTGGTTCCTACCCCCGGTGTCGCGCTTAAATGGGTCCCCATCGGAAACGGGGGCCCGTTTTTTTGGTTCCTACCCCCGTTTTTTGGTTCCTAAACCCGGTGTCGTGCTTAAATGGGTCCCCCCGGAAACGGGGGCCCGTTTTTTTGGTTCCTATCCCCGTTTATTGGTTCCTACCCCCGGTGGCGCATTTAAATGGGTCCCCCGGAAACGGGGGCCCGTTTTTTTGGTTCCTACCCCGTTTTTTGGTTCCTACCGCCGGTGGTCGCGCTTAAATGGGTCCCCCCGGAACCGGGGGCCAGTTTTTTTTGATTCCTACCCCCGTTTTTTGGTTCCTACCCCCGGAGTCACGCTTAAATGGGTCCCCCCGGAAACGGGGGGGCGTTTTTTTGCTTCCTACCCCCTTTTTTTGGTTCCTACCCCCGGTGTCGCGCTTAAATGGGTCCCCCCCGGAAACAGGGGCCCGTTTTTTTGGTTCCTACCCCCGTTTTTTGGTTCCTAACCCCGGTGTCGCGCTTAAATGGGTCCCCCTGGAAACGGGGGCCTGTTTTTTTGTTTCCTACCCCCGGAGTCACGCTTAAATGGGTCCCCCCGGAAACGGGGGGGTTTTTTTGCTTCCTACCCCCTTTTTTTGGTTCCTACCCCCGGTGTCGCGCTTAAATGGGTCCCCCCGGAAACGGGGGCCCGTTTTTTTTGGCTCCTACCCCCGTTTTTTGGTTCCTACCCCCGGTGTCGCGCTTAAATGGGTCCCCCTGGAAACAGGGGCCTGTTTTTTGTTTCCTACCCCCGGTGTCGCGCTTAAATGGTTTCCCCCCGGAAACGGGGGCCCGTTTTTTTGGTTCCTACCCCCGTTTTTTTGGTTCCTACCCCCGGTGTCGCGCTTAAATGGGTCCCCCCTGTAACGGGAGCCCGTTTTTTTGGTTCCTATCACTGTTTTTTGGTTCCTACCACCGGTGTCGAGCTTAAATGGGTCCTCCCGGAAACGGGGGCCCGTTTTTTTTGGTTCCTACCCCCGTTTTTTGGTTCCTACCCCCAGTGTCCGTGCTTAAATGGGTCCCCCCGGAAACGGGGGCCCGTTTTTTTTGATTCCTACCCCCGTTTTTTCGTTCCTACCCCAGTGTCGCGCTTAAATGGGGTCCCCCCAAAAACAGAGGCCCGTTTTTTCGGTTCCCTACCCCCGTTTTTTGGTTCCTACCCCCGGTGTCGCGCTTAAATGGGTCCCCCGGAAACGGGGGCCCGTTTTTTTTTGGTTCCTACCCCCATTTTTTTGGTTCCACCCCCGGTGTCGCGCTTAAATGGGTTCCCCCAGGAAACGGGGGCCGTTTTTTTCGGTTCCTACCCCCGTTTTTTCGTTCCTACCCCCGGTACCGCGCTTAAATCGGTCGCCACGGAAACGGGGGCCCGTTTTTTTGTTTCCTACCCCCGTTTATTGGTTCCTACCCCCAGTGTCGCGCTTATATGTGTCCCCCCAGAAACCGGGGCATGTTTTTTTGGTTCCTACCCACGGTGTCGCGCTTAAATGGGTCCCCCCGAAACGGGGCCCGTTTTTTGGTTCCTACCCCTGTTTTTTGTTTTCCTACCCCCGGTGTCGCGCTTAAATGGTTCCCCCCGGAAACGGGGGCCCGTTTTTTTGGTTCCTACCCCCGTTTTTTGGTTCCTACCCCCGGTGTCGCGCTTAAATGGGTCCCCCCTGTAACGGGAGCCCGTTTTTTTTGGTTCTATCACTGTTTTTTGGTTCCTACCACGGTGTCGAGCTTAAAATGGGGTCCTCCCGGAAACGGGGGCCCGTTTTTTCGGTTCCTACCCCCGTTTTTTGGTTCCTACCCCCAGTGTCGTGCTTAAATGGGTCCCCCCGGAAACGGGGGCCCGTTTTTTTGATTCCTACCCCCGTTTTTTCGTTCCTACCCCAGTGTCGCGCTTAAATGGGTCCCCCCAAAAACAGAGGCCCGTTTTTTCGGTTCCTACCCCCGTTTTTTGGTTCCTACCCCCGGTGTCGCGCTTAAATGGGTCCCCCCCGGAAACGGGGGCCCGTTTTTTTTGGTTCCTACCCCCATTTTTTTGGTTCCACCCCCGGTGTCGCGCTTAAATGGGTTCCCCCAGGAAACGGGGGGCCCGTTTTTTCGGTTCCTACCCCGTTTTTTTCGTTCCTACCCCCGGTACCGCGCTTAAATCGGTCGCCACGGAAACGGGGGCCCGTTTTTTTGTTTCCTACCCCCGTTTATTGGTTCCTACCCCCAGTGTCGCGCTTATATGTGTCCCCCCAGAAACCGGGGCATGTTTTTTGGTTCCTACCCACGGTGTCGCGCTTAAATGGGTCCCCCCGAAACGGGGCCCGTTTTTTTGGTTCCTACCCCTGTTTTTTGGTTCCTACCCCCGGTGTCGCGCTTAAATGGGTCCCCCCGGAAACGAGGGCCTGTTTTTTGGTTCCTACCCCGTTGTCGCGCTTAAATGGGTCCCCCCGGAAACGGGGGCCCATTTTTTTGGTTCCTACCCCCGTTTTTTGGTTCCTACCCCCGGTGTCGCGCTTAAATGGGTCACCCCGGAAACGGGGGCCCGTTTTTTCGGTTCCTACCACCGTTTTTTCGTTCCTACCCCCGGTGTCGCGCTTAAATGGGTTCCCCCCGGAAACGGGGGCCCGTTTTTTCGGTTCCTACCCCCGTTTTTTGGTTCCTACCCCCGGTGTCGCGCTAAATGGGTCCCCCCGGAAACGGGGGCCCGTTTTTTTTGGTTCCTACCACCGTTTTTTGGTTCCTACCCCGGTGTCGCGCTTAAATGGGTCCCCTCGGAAATGGGGCCCGTTTTTTTTTGGTTCCTACCCCCGTTTTTTGGTTCCTACCCCCGGTGTCGCGCTTAAATGGTTCCCCCCGGAAACGGGGGCCCGTTTTTTTGGTTCCTACCACCGTTTTTTCGTTCCTACCCCCGGTGTCGCGCTTAAATGGGTCCCCCCGGGAAACGGGAGCCCGTTTTCTTGGTTCCTACCTCCGTTTTTCGGTTCCTACCCCAGGTGTCGCGCTGAAATGGGTCCCCCTGGAAACGGAGGCCCGTTTTTTGGTTCCTACCCCCGTTTTTTGGTTCCTACCCCCGGTGTCGCGCTTAAATGGGTCCCCCGGAAACGGGGGCCCGTTTTTTTTGGTTCCTACCCCCGTTTTTTGGTTCCTACCCCCGGTGTCGCGCTTTAAATGGGTCCCCCCGGAAACGGGGGCCCGTTTTTTTGGTTCCTACCCCCGTTTTTGGTTCCTACCCCGGTGTCGCGCTTAAATGGGTCCCCCTGGAAACGGGGGCCTGTTTTTTGTTTCCTACCCCCGGTGTCGCGCTTAAATGGGTCCCCCCGGAAACGGGGGCCCGTTTTTTTGATTCCTATCCCCGTTTTTTTCGTTCCTACCCCAGTGTCGCGCTTAAATGGGTCCCCCCAAAAACAGAGGCCCGTTTTTTCGGTTCCTACCCCCGTTTTTTGGTTCTACCCCCGGTGTCGCGCTTAAATGGGTCCCCCCGGAAACGGGGGCCCGTTTTTTTGGTTCCTACCCCCATTTTTTGGTTCCACCCCCGGTGTCGCGCTTAAATGGGTTCCCCCAGGAAACGGGGGCCCGTTTTTTCGGTTCCTACCCCGTTTTTTCGTTCCTACCCCCGGTACCGCGCTTAAATCGGTCGCCACGGAAACGGGGGCCCGTTTTTTTTGGTTCCTACCCCCGTTTATTGGTTCCTACCCCCAGTGTCGCGCTTATATGTGTCCCCCAGAAACCGGGGCATGTATTTTGGTTCCTACCCACGGTGTCGCGCTTAAATGGGTCCCCCCGGAAACGGGGCCCGTTTTTTTGGTTCCTACCCCTGTTTTTTGGTTTCCTACCCCGGTGTCGCGCTTAAATGGGTCCCCCCGGAAACGAGGGCCTGTTTTTTGGTTCCTACCCCCGTTGTCGCGCTTAAATGGGTCCCCCCGGAAAACGGGGGCCCATTTTTTTGGTTCCTACCCCCGTTTTTTGGTTCCTACCCCCGGTGTCGCGCTTAAATGGGTCCCCCCGGAAACGGGGGCCCGTTTTTTCGGTTCCTACCACCGTTTTTTCGTTCCTACCCCCGGTGTCGCGCTTAAATGGGTCCCCCCGGAAACGGGGGCCCGTTTTTTCGGTTCCTACCCCCGTTTTTTGGTTCCTACCCCAGGTGTCGCGCTGAAATGGGTCCCCCTGGAAACGTAGGCCCGTTTTTTTGGTTCCTACCCCCGTTTTTTGGTTCCTACCCCCGGTGTCGCGCTAAATGGGTCCCCCCGGAAACGGGGGCCCGTTTTTTTGGTTCCTACCACCGTTTTTTGGTTCCTACCCCGGTGTCGCGCTTAAATGGGTCCCCTCGGAAATGGGGCCCGTTTTTTTTGGTTCCTACCCCCGTTTTTTGGTTCCTACCCCCGGTGTCGCGCTTAAATGGTTCCCCCCGGAAACGGGGGCCCGTTTTTTTGGTTCCTACCACCGTTTTTTCGTTCCTACCCCCGGTGTCGCGCTTAAATGGGTCCCCCCGGAAACGGGGGCCCGTTTTCTTGGTTCCTACCCCCGTTTTTCGGTTCCTACCCCAGGTGTCGCGCTGAAATGGGTCCCCCTGGAAACGGAGGCCCGTTTTTTTGGTTCCTACCCCCGTTTTTTGGTTCCTACCCCCGCTGTCGCGCTTAAATGGGTCCCCCCGGAAACGGGGGCCCGTTTTTTTGGTTCCTACCCCCGTTTATTGGTTCCTACCCCCGGTGTCGCGCTTAGATAGGTCCCCCCGGAAATGGGGGCCCGTTTTTTTGGTTTTTACCCCCGTTTTTTGGTTCCTACCCCCGGTGTCGCGCTTAAATGAGTCCCCCCGGAAACGGGGGCCTGTTTTTTGGTTCCTATCCCCGGTGTCGCACTTAAATGGTTCCCCCAGGAAACGGGGGCCCGTTTTTTTGGTTCCTACCCCCGGTTTTTGGTTCCTACCCCCGGTGCCGCGCTTAAATGGGTCCCCCCGGAAATGGGGGCCCGTTTTTTTGGGCCTACCCCCGTTTTTTGGTTCCTACCCCCGGTGTTGAGCTTAAATGGGTCCCCCCGGAAACGGGGGCCCGTTTTTTTGGTTCCTAACCTCGTTTTTTGGTTCCTACCCCCGGTGTCGCGCTTAAATGGGTCCCCCCAGAAACGGGGGCCCGTTTTTTCGGTTCCTACCGCCGTTTTTTGGTTCCTACCTCCGATGTCGCGCTTAAATGGGTCCCCCCGGAAACGAGGGCCTGTTTTTTGGTTCCTACCCCGGTGTCGCGCTTAAATGGGTCCCCCCGGAAACGGGGGCCCGTTTTTTTGGTTCCTACCCCCGTTTTTTGGTTCCTACACCCGGTGTCGCGCTTAAATGGTCCCCCCGGAAACTGCGGCCCTTTTTTTGGTTCCTACCCCCGTTTTTTGGTTCCTACCCCCGGTGTCGCGCTTAAATGGGTCCCCCCGGAAACGGGGGCCCGTTTTTTTGGTTCCTACCCCCGTTTTTTGGTTCCTACTCCCGGTGTTGCGCTTAAATGGGTCCCCCCGGAAACGGGGGCCCGTTTTTTTGGTTCCTACCCTCGTTTTTTGGTTCCTACCCCCGGTGTCGCGCTTAAATGGGTCCCCCCAGAAACGGGGGCCCGTTTTTTCGGTTCCTACCTCCGTTTTTTGGTTCCTACCCACGGTGTCGCGCTTAAATGGGTCCCCCCGGAAACGAGGGCCTGTTTTTTGGTTCCTACCCCCGGTGTCGCGCTTAAATGGGTCCCCCCGGAAACGGGGGCCCGTTTTTTTGGTTCCTACCCCAGTTTTTTGGTTCCTAACCCCGGTGTTGCGCTTAAATGGGTCCCCCCGGAAACGGGGGCCTGTTTTTTGGTTCCTATCCCCGGTGTCGCACTTAAATGGTTCCCCCAGGAAACGGGGGCCCGTTTTTTTGGTTCCTACCCCCGGTTTTTGGTTCCTACCCCCGGTGTCGCGCTTAAATGGGTCCCCCCGGAAACGGGGGCCCGTTTTTTTGGTTCCTACCCTCGTTTTTTGGTTCCTACCCCCGGTGTCGCGCTTAAATGGGTCCCCCCAGAAACGGGAGCCCGTTTTTTCGGTTCCTACCTCCGTTTTTTGGTTCCTACCCCCGGTGTCGCGCTTAAATGGGTCCCCCCGGAAACGGGGGCCCGTTTTTTTGGTTCCTACCCCCGTTTTTTGGTTCCTACCCCCGGTGTTGCGCTTAAATGGGTCCCCCCGAAAACGGGGGCCCGTTTTTTTTGGTTCCTACCCCCGTTTTTTGGTTCCTACCCCCGGTGTCGCGCTTAAATGGGTCCCCCCGGAAACGGGGGCCCGTTTTTTTGGTTCCTACCCCCGTTTATTGGTTCCTACCCCCGGTGCCGCGTTTAAATGGGTCCCCAAAAAAAAGGGGGCCCGTTTTTTTGGTTCCTACCCCGTTTTTTGGTTCCTACCGCCGGTGTCGCGCTTAAATGGGTCCCCCCGTAAACGGGGGCCCGTTTTTTTGGTTCCTACCCCCGTTTTTTGGTTCCTAACCCCGGTGTCGCGCTTAAATGGGTCCCCCCGGAAACGAGGGCCTGTTTTTTGGTTCCTACCCCCGGTGTCGCGCTTAAATGGGTCCCCCTGGAAACGGGGGCCCGTTTTTTTTGGTTCCTACCCCTGTTTTTTGGTTCCTACCCCCGGTGTCGCGCTTAAATGGGTCCCCCCGGAAACGGGGGCCCGTTTTTTTGGTTCCTACCCCTGTTTTTTGGTTCCTACCCCCGGTGTCGCGCTTAAATGGCTCCCCCCGGAAACGGGGGCCCGTTTTTTTGGTTCCTACCCCGTTTTTTGGTTCCTACCGCCGGTGTCGCGCTTAAATGGGTCCCCCCGGAAACGGGGGCCAGTTTATTTGATTCCTACCCCCGTTTTTTGGTTCCTACCCCCGGAGTCACGCTTAAATGGGTCCCCCCGGAAACGGGGGCCCGTTTTTTTGGTTCCTACCCCCGTTTTTTGGTTCCTACCCCCGGTGTCGCGCTTAAATGGGTCCCCCTGGAAACGGGGGCCTGTTTTTTGTTTCCTACCCCCGGTGTCGCGCTTAAATGGTTCCCACCGGAAACGGGGGCCCGTTTTTTTGGTTCCTACCCCCGTTTTTTGGTTCCTGACCCCGGTGTCGCGCTTAAATGGGTCCCCCCTGTAACGGGGGCCAGTTTTTTTGGTTCCTACCACTGTTTTTTGGTTCCTACCACCGGTGTCGAGCTTAAATGGGTCCCCCCGGAAACGGGGGCCCGTTTTTTTGGTTCCTACCCCCGTTTTTTGGTTCCTACCCCCAGTGTCGTGCTTAAATGGGTCCCCCCGGAAACGGGGGCCCGTTTTTTTGGTTCCTACCCCCGTTTTTTCGTTCCTACCCCAGTGTCGCGCTTAAATGGGTCCCCCCAAAAACAGAGGCCCGTTTTTTCGGTTCCTACCCCCGTTTTTTGGTTCCTACCCCCGGTGTCGCGCTTAAATGGGTCCCCCCGGAAACGGGGGCGCGTTTTTTTGGTTCCTACCCCCATTTTTTGGTTCCACCCCCGGTGTCGCGCTTAAATGGGTCCCCCCGGAAATGGGGGCCAGTTTTTTTGGTTCCTACCCCCGTATATTGGTTCCTACCCCCGGTGTCGCGCTTAGATGGGTCCCCCCGGAAATGGGGGCCCTTTTTTTTGGTTTTTACCCCCGTTTTTTGGTTCCTACCCCCGGTGTCGCGCTTAAATGAGTCCCCCCGGAAACGGGGGCCTGTTTTTTGGTTCCTACCCCCGGTGTCGCGCTTAAATGGTTCCCCCCGGAAACGGGGGCCCGTTTTTTTGGTTCCTACCCCCGGTTTTTGGTTCCTACCCCCGGTGTCGCGCTTAAATGGGTCCCCCCGGAAACGGGGGCCCGTTTTTTTGGTTCCTACCCTCGTTTTTTGGTTCCTACCTCCGGTGTCGCGCTTAAATGGGTCCCCCCAGAAACGGGGGCCCGTTTTTTCGGTTCCTACCTCCGTTTTTTGGTTCCTACCCACGGTGTCGCGCTTAAATGGGTCCCCCCGGAAACGAGGGCCTGTTTTTTGGTTCCTACCCCCGGTGTCGCGCTTAAATGGGTCCCCCCGGAAACGGGGGCCCATTTTTTTGGTTCCTACCCCAGTTTTTTGGTTCCTACCCCCGGTGTTGCGCTTAAATGGGTCCCCCCGAAAACGGGGGCCCGTTTTTTTGGTTCCTACCCCCGTTTTTTGGTTCCTACCCCCGGTGTCGCGCTTAAATGGGTCCCCCCGGAAACGGGGGCCCGTTTTTTTGGTTCCTACCCCCGTTTTTTGGTTCCTAAACCCGGTGTCGTGCTTAAATGGGTCCCCCCGGAAACGGGGGCCCGTTTTTTTGATTCCTACCCCCGTTTATTGGTTCCTACCCCCGGTGCCGCGTTTAAATGGGTCCCCCCGGAAACGGGGGCCCGTTTTTTTGTTTCCTACCCCGTTTTTTGGTTCCTACCGCCGGTGTCGCGCTTAAATGGGTCCCCCCGGAAACGGGGGCCAGTTTTTATGATTCCTACCCCCGTTTTTTGGTTCCTACCCCCGGAGTCACGCTTAAATGGGTCCCCCCGGAAACGGGGGGGGGCGTTTTTTTGCTTCCTACCCCCTTTTTTTGGTTCCTACCCCCGGTGTCGCGCTTAAATGGGTCCCCCCGGAAACAGGGGCCCGTTTTTTTGGTTCCTACCCCCGTTTTTTGGTTCCTAACCCCGGTGTCGCGCTTAAATGGGTCCCCCCGGAAACGAGGGCCTGTTTTTTGGTTCCTACCCCCTGTGTCGCGCTTAAATGGGTCCCCCCGGAAACGGGGGCCCGTTTTTTTGGTTCCTACCCCTGTTTTTTGGTTCCTACCCCCGGTGTCGCGCTTAAATGGGTCCCCCCGGAAACGGGGGCCCGTTTTTTTGGTTCCTACCCCCGTTTTTTGGTTCCTACCCCCGGTGTCGCGCTTAAATGGGTCCCCCTGGAACCGGGGCCTGTTTTTTGTTTCCTACCCCCGGTGTCGTGCTTAAATGGTTCCCCCCGGAAACGGGGGCCCATTTTTTTGGTTCCTACCCCCGTTTTTTGGTTCCTACCCCCGGTGTCGCGCTTAAATGGGTCCCCCCTGTAACGGGAGCCCGTTTTTTTGGTTCCTACCACTGTTTTTTGGTTCCTACCACCGGTGTCGAGCTTAAATGGGTCCCCCCGGAAACGGGGGCCCGTTTTTTTGGTTCCTACCCCCGTTTTTTGGTTCCTACCCCCAGTGTCGTGCTTAAATGGGTCCCCCCGGAAACGGGGGCCCGTTTTTTTGGTTCCTACCCCCGTTTTTTCGTTC
Source organism: Alligator mississippiensis (assembly GCF_030867095.1). NCBI lineage: Eukaryota > Metazoa > Chordata > Crocodylia > Alligatoridae > Alligator > Alligator mississippiensis. The sequence continues at coordinate 30,393 of NW_026775337.1, read as the reverse complement.
CTACCCCAGTGTCGCGCTTAAATGGGTCCCCCCAAAAACAGAGTCCCGTTTTTTCGGTTCCTACCCCCGTTTTTTGGTTCCTACCCCCGGTGTCGCGCTTAAATGGGTCCCCCCGGAAACGGGGGCCCGTTTTTTTGGTTCCTACCCCCATTTTTTGGTTCCACCCCCGGTGTCGCGCTTAAATGGGTTCCCCCCGGAAACGGGGGCCCGTTTTTTCGGTTCCTACCCCCGTTTTTTCGTTCCTACCCCCGGTACCGCGCTTAAATCGGTCGCCACGGAAACGGGGGCCCGTTTTTTTGGTTCCTACCCCCGTTTATTGGTTCCTACCCCCAGTGTCGCGCTTATATGTGTCCCCCCGGAAACCGGGGCATGTTTTTTGGTTCCTACCCCCGGTGTCGCGCTTAAATGGGTCCCCCCGGAAACGGGGCCCGTTTTTTTGGTTCCTACCCCCGGTGTCGCGCTTAATTGGGTCCCCCCGGAAACGAGGGCCTGTTTTTTGGTTCCTACCCCCGTTCTCGCGCTTAAATGGGTCCCCCCGGAAACGGGGGCCCATTTTTTTGGTTCCTACCCCCGTTTTTTGGTTCCTACCCCCGGTGTCGCGCTTAAATGGGTCCCCCCGGAAACGGGGGCCCGTTTTTTCGGTTCCTACCACCGTTTTTTCGTTCCTACCCCCGGTGTCGCGCTTAAATGGGTCCCCCCGGAAACGGGGGCCCGTTTTTTCGGTTCCTACCCCCGTTTTTTGGTTCCTACCCCCGGTGTCGCGCTAAATGTGTCCCCCCGGAAACGGGGGCCAGTTTTTTTGGTTCCTACCACCGTTTTTTGGTTCCTACCCCCGGTGCCGCGCTTAAATGGGTCCCCCCGGAAACGGGGGCCCGTTTTTTTTGTTCCTACCCCCGTTTATTGGTTCCTACCTCCGGTGTCGCGCTTAAATGGGTCCCCCCGGAAACGAGGGCCTGTTTTTTGGTTCCTACCCCCGGTGCGCACTTAAATGGGTCCCCCCGGAAACGGGGGCCCGTTTTTTTGGTTCCTACCCCTGTTTTTTGGTTCCTACCCCCGGTGTCGCGCTTAAATGGGTCCCCCCGGAAACAGAGGCCCGTTTTTTGGTTCCTACCCCCGTTTTTTGGTTCTTACCCCCAGTGTCGCGCTTAAATGGGTCCCCCCGGAAACGGGGGCCCGTTTTTTTTGTTCCTACCCCCGTTTATTGGTTCCTACCTCCGGTGTCGCGCTTAAATGGGTCCCCCCGGAAATGGGGGCCCGTTTTTTTGGTTCCTACCCCCGTTTTTTGGTTCCTACCCCCGGTGTCGCGCTTAAATGAGTCCCCCCGGAAACGGGGGCCTGTTTTTTGGTTCCTACCCCCGGTGTCGCGCTTAAATGGTTCCCCCCGGAAACGGGGGCCCGTTTTTTTGGTTCCTACCCCCGGTTTTTGGTTCCTACCCCCGGTGTCGCGCTAAAATGGGTCCCCCCGGAAACGGGGGCCCGTTTTTTTGGTTCCTACCCCCGTTTTTTGGTTCCTACCCCGGTGTCGCGCTTAAATGGGTCCCCTCGGAAATGGGGCCCGTTTTCTTGGTTCCTACCCCCGTTTTTTGGTTCCTACCCCCGGTGCCGGGTTTAAATGGGTCCCCCCGGAAACGGGGGCCCGTTTCTTTGGTTCCTACCCCCGTTTTTTGGTTCCTACCCCCGGTGTCGCGCTTAAATGGGTCCCCCCGGAAACGGAGGCCCGTTTTTTTGGTTTCTACCTCCGTTTTTTGGTTCCTACCCCCGGTGTCGCGCTTAAATGGGTCCCCCCGGAAACGAGGGCCTGTTTTTTGGTTCCTACCCCCGGTGTCGCGCTTAAATGGGTCCCCCTGGAAACGGGGGCCCGTTTTTTTGGTTCCTATCCCCGTTTTTTGGTTCCTACCCCCGGTGTCGCGCTTAAATGGGTCCCCCCGGAAACGGGGGCCCGTATTTTTGGTTCCTACCCCCGTTTTTTGGTTCCTACCCCCAGTGCCGCGTTTAAATGGGTCCCCCCGGAAACGGGGGCCCGTTTTTTTGGTTCCTACCCCCGTTTTTTGGTTCCAACCCCCGGTGTCGCGCTTAAGTGGGTCCCCCCGGAAACGGGGGCCTGTTTTTTGGATTCTACCCCCGGTGTCGCGCTTAAATGGCTCCCCTCGGAAACAGGGGCCCGTTTTTTTGGTTCCTACCCCCGTTTATTGGTTCCTACCCCCGGTATCGCGCTTAAATGGGTCCCCCCGGAAACGGGGGCCCGTTTTTTTGTTTCCTACCACCGTTTTTTGGTTCCTACCCCCGGTGTCGCGCTTAAATGGGTCCCCCCGGAAACGGGGGCCCGTTTTTTTGGTTCCTACCCCCGTTTATTGGTTCCTACCCTCGGTGTCGTGCTTAAATGGGTCCCCCCGGAAACCGGGGCATGTTTTTTGGTTCCTACCCCCGGTGTCGCGCTCAAATGGGTCCCCCCGGAAACGGGGGCCCGTTTTTTTGGTTCCTACCCCCGTTTTTTGGTTCCTACCCCCGGTGTCGCGCTTAAATGGGTCCCCCCGGAAACGAGGGCCTGTTTTTTGGTTCCTACCCCCGGTGTCGCGCTTAAATGGGTCCCCCCGGAAACGGGGGCCCGTTTTTTTTGGTTCCTACCCCTGTTTTTTGGTTCCTACCCCCGGTGTCGCGCTTAAATGGGTCCCCCCGGAAACAGAGGCCCGTTTTTTGGTTCCTACCCCCGTTTTTTGGTTCTTACCCCCGGTGTCGCGCTTAAATGGGTCCCCCCGGAAACGGGGGCCCGTTTTTTTTGTTCCTACCCCCGTTTATTGGTTCCTACCTCCGGTGTCGCGCTTAAATGGGTCCCCCCGGAAATGGGGGCCCGTTTTTTTGGTTCCTACCCCCGTTTTTTGGTTCCTACCCCCGGTGTCGCGCTTAAATGAGTCCCCCCGGAAACGGGGTCCTGTTTTTTGGTTCCTACCCCCGGTGTCGCGCTTAAATGGTTCCCCCCGGAAACGGGGGCCCGTTTTTTTGGTTCCTACCCCCGGTTTTTGGTTCCTACCCCCGGTGTCGCGCTTAAATGGGTCCCCCCGGAAACGGGGGCCCGTTTTTTTGGTTCCTACCCCCGTTTTTTGGTTCCTACCCCGGTGTTGCGCTTAAATGGGTCCCCTCGGAAATGGGGCCCGTTTTTTTGGTTCCTACCCCCGTTTTTTGGTTCCTACCCCCGGTGCCGGGTTTAAATGGGTCCCCCCGGAAACGGGGGCCCGTTTCTTTGGTTCCTACCCCCGTTTTTTGGTTCCTACCCCCGGTGTCGCGCTTAAATGGGTCCCCCCGGAAACGGAGGCCCGTTTTTTTGGTTCCTACCCCCGTTTTTTGGTTCCTACCCCCGGTGTCGCGCTTAAATGCGTCCCCCCGGAAACGGGGGCCCGTTTTTTTGGTTCCTACCCGTTTTTTGGTTCCTACCCCCGGTGTCGCGCTTAAATGGGTCCCCCCAGAAACGGGGGCCCGTTTTTTTGGTTCCTACCCCCGTTTTTTGGTTCCTACCCCCGGTGTCGCGCTTAAATGGGTCCCCCCGGAAACGGGGGCACGTTTTTTTGGTTCCTACCCCCTTTTTTGGTTCCTACCCCCGGTGTCGCGCTTAAATGGGTCCCTCCGGAAACGAGGGCCTGTTTTTTGGTTCCTACCCCCGGTGTCGCACTTAAATGGTTCCCCCCGGAAACGGGGGCCCGTTTTTTTGGTTCCTACCCCCGTTTTTTGATTCCTACACCCGGTGTCGCGCTTAAATGGGTCCCCCCGGAAACTGGGGCCCGTTTTTTTGGTTCCTACCCCCGTTTTTTGGTTCCTACCGCCGGTGTCGCGCTTAAATGTGTCCCCCCGGAAACGGGGGCCGGTTTTTTTGGTTCCTACCCCCGTTTTTTGGTTCCTACCCCCGGTGTCGAGCTTAAATGGGTCCCCCTGGAAACGGGGGCCCGTTTTTTTGGTTCCTACCCCTGTTTTTTAGTTCCTACCCCCGGTGCCGCGTTTAAATGGGTACCCCCGGAAACGGGGGCCCGTTTTTTTGGTTGTACCCCCGTTTTTTGGTTCCTACCCCTGGTGTCGCGCTTAGACGGGTCCCCCCGGAAACGGGGGCCCGTTTTTTTTCTTCCTACCCCCGTTTATTGTTTCCTACCTCCGGTGTCGCGCTTAAATGGGTCCCCCCGGAAACGAGGGCCTGTTTTTTGGTTCCTACCCCCGGTGTCGTGCTTAAATGGGTCCCCCCGGAAACGGGGGCCCGTTTTTTTGGTTCCTACCCCTGTTTTTTGGTTCCTACCCCCGGTGTCGCGCTTAAATGGGTCCCCCCGGAAACGGAGGCCCGTTTTTTGGTTCCTACCCCCGTTTTTTGGTTCTTACCCCCAGTGTCGCGCTTAAATGGGTCCCCCCGGAAACGGGGGCCCGTTTTTTTGGTTCCTACCCCCGTTTTTTGGTTCCTACCCCCGGTGTCGCGCTTAAATGGGTCCCCCCGGAAACGGAGTTCCGTTTTTTTGGTTTCTACCTCCGTTTTTTGGTTCCTACCCCCGGTGTCGCGCTTAAATGGGTCCCCCCGGAAACGAGGGCCTGTTTTTTGGTTCCTACCCCCGGTGTCGCGCTTAAATGGGTCCCCCTGGAAACGGGGGCCTGTTTTTTTGGTTCCTATCCCCGTTTTTTGGTTCCTACCCCCGGTGTCGCGCTTAAATGGGTCCCCCCGGAAACGGGGGCCCGTATTTTTGGTTCCTACCCCCGTTTTTTGGTTCCTACCCCCGGTGCCGCGTTTAAATGGGTCCCCCCGGAAACGGGGGCCCGTTTTTTTGGTTCCTACCCCCGTTTTTTGGTTCCAACCCCCGGTGTCGCGCTTAAGTGGGTCCCCCCGGAAACGGGGGCCTGTTTTTTGGATTCTACCCCCGGTGTCGCGCTTAAATGGCTCCCCTCGGAAACAGGGGCCCGTTTTTTTGGTTGTACCCCCGTTTTTTGGTTCCTACCCCTGGTGTCGCGCTTAGACGGGTCCCCCGGAAACGGGGGCCCGTTTTTTCGGTTCCTACCCCCGTTTTTTGGTTCCTACCCCCGGTGTCGCGCTAAATGGGTCCCCCCGGAAACGGGGGCCCGTTTTTTTGGTTCCTACCCCCGTTTATTGGTTCCTACCCTCGGTGTCGTGCTTAAATGGGTCCCCCCGGAAACCGGGGCATGTTTTTTGGTTCCTACCCCCGGTGTCGCGCTCAAATGGGTCCCCCCGGAAACGGGGGCCCGTTTTTTTGGTTCCTACCCCCGTTTTTTGGTTCCTACCCCCGGTGTCGCGCTTAAATGGGTCCCCCCGGAAACGAGGGCCTGTTTTTTGGTTCCTACCCCCGGTGCGCACTTAAATGGGTCCCCCCGGAAACGGGGGCCCGTTTTTTTGGTTCCTACCCCTGTTTTTTGGTTCCTACCCCCGGTGTCGCGCTTAAATGGGTCCCCCCGGAAACAGAGGCCCGTTTTTTGGTTCCTACCCCCGTTTTTTGGTTCTTACCCCCAGTGTCGCGCTTAAATGGGTCCCCCCGGAAACGGGGGCCCGTTTTTTTTGTTCCTACCCCCGTTTATTGGTTCCTACCTCCGGTGTCGCGCTTAAATGGGTCCCCCCGGAAATGGGGGCCCGTTTTTTTGGTTCCTACACCCGTTTTTTGGTTCCTACCCCCGGTGTCGCGCTTAAATGAGTCCCCCCGGAAACGGGGGCCTGTTTTTTGGTTCCTACCCCCGGTGTCGCGCTTAAATGGTTCCCCCCGGAAACGGGGGCCCGTTTTTTGGTTCCTACCCCCGGTTTTTGGTTCCTACCCCCGGTGTCGCGCTTAAATGGGTCCCCCCGGAAATGGGGGCCCGTTTTTTTGGTTCCTACCCCCGTTTTTTGGTTCCTACCCCCGGTGTCGCGCTTAAATGAGTCCCCCCGGAAACGGGGGCCTGTTTTTTGGTTCCTACCCCCGGTGTCGCGCTTAAATGGTTCCCCCCGGAAACGGGGGCCCGTTTTTTTGGTTCCTACCCCCGGTTTTTGGTTCCTACCCCCGGTGTCGCGCTAAAATGGGTCCCCCCGGAAACGGGGGCCCGTTTTTTTGGTTCCTACCCCCGTTTTTTGGTTCCTACCCCGGTGTCGCGCTTAAATGGGTCCCCTCGGAAATGGGGCCCGTTTTCTTGGTTCCTACCCCCGTTTTTTGGTTCCTACCCCCGGTGCCGGGTTTAAATGGGTCCCCCCGGAAACGGGGGCCCGTTTCTTTGGTTCCTACCCCCGTTTTTTGGTTCCTACCCCCGGTGTCGCGCTTAAATGGGTCCCCCCGGAAACGGAGGCCCGTTTTTTTGGTTTCTACCTCCGTTTTTTGGTTCCTACCCCCGGTGTCGCGCTTAAATGGGTCCCCCCGGAAACGAGGGCCTGTTTTTTGGTTCCTACCCCCGGTGTCGCGCTTAAATGGGTCCCCCTGGAAACGGGGGCCCGTTTTTTTGGTTCCTATCCCCGTTTTTTGGTTCCTACCCCCGGTGTCGCGCTTAAATGGGTCCCCCCGGAAACGGGGGCCCGTATTTTTGGTTCCTACCCCCGTTTTTTGGTTCCTACCCCCAGTGCAGCGTTTAAATGGGTCCCCCCGGAAACGGGGGCCCGTTTTTTTGGTTCCTACCCCCGTTTTTTGGTTCCAACCCCCGGTGTCGCGCTTAAGTGGGTCCCCCCGGAAACGGGGGCCTGTTTTTTGGATTCTACCCCCGGTGTCGCGCTTAAATGGCTCCCCTCGGAAACAGGGGCCCGTTTTTTTGGTTCCTACCCCCGTTTATTGGTTCCTACCCCCGGTATCGCGCTTAAATGGGTCCCCCCGGAAACGGGGGCCCGTTTTTTTGTTTCCTACCACCGTTTTTTGGTTCCTACCCCCGGTGTCGCGCTTAAATGGGTCCCCCCGGAAACGGGGGCCCGTTTTTTTGGTTCCTACCCCCGTTTATTGGTTCCTACCCTCGGTGTCGTGCTTAAATGGGTCCCCCCGGAAACCGGGGCATGTTTTTTGGTTCCTACCCCCGGTGTCGCGCTCAAATGGGTCCCCCCGGAAACGGGGGCCCGTTTTTTTGGTTCCTACCCCCGTTTTTTGGTTCCTACCCCCGGTGTCGCGCTTAAATGGGTCCCCCCGGAAACGAGGGCCTGTTTTTTGGTTCCTACCCCCGGTGTCGCGCTTAAATGGGTCCCCCCGGAAACGGGGGCCCGTTTTTTTGGTTCCTACCCCTGTTTTTTGGTTCCTACCCCCGGTGTCGCGCTTAAATGGGTCCCCCCGGAAACAGAGGCCCGTTTTTTGGTTCCTACCCCCGTTTTTTGGTTCTTACCCCCGGTGTCGCGCTTAAATGGGTCCCCCCGGAAACGGGGGCCCGTTTTTTTTGTTCCTACCCCCGTTTATTGGTTCCTACCTCCGGTGTCGCGCTTAAATGGGTCCCCCCGGAAATGGGGGCCCGTTTTTTTGGTTCCTACCCCCGTTTTTTGGTTCCTACCCCCGGTGTCGCGCTTAAATGAGTCCCCCCGGAAACGGGGTCCTGTTTTTTGGTTCCTACCCCCGGTGTCGCGCTTAAATGGTTCCCCCCGGAAACGGGGGCCCGTTTTTTTGGTTCCTACCCCCGGTTTTTGGTTCCTACCCCCGGTGTAGCGCTTAAATGGGTCCCCCCGGAAACGGGGGCCCGTTTTTTTGGTTCCTACCCCCGTTTTTTGGTTCCTACCCCGGTGTTGCGCTTAAATGGGTCCCCTCGGAAATGGGGCCCGTTTTTTTGGTTCCTACCCCCGTTTTTTGGTTCCTACCCCCGGTGCCGGGTTTAAATGGGTCCCCCCGGAAACGGGGGCCCGTTTCTTTGGTTCCTACCCCCGTTTTTTGGTTCCTACCCCCGGTGTCGCGCTTAAATGGGTCCCCCCGGAAACGGAGGCCCGTTTTTTTGGTTCCTACCCCCGTTTTTTGGTTCCTACCCCCGGTGTCGCGCTTAAATGCGTCCCCCCGGAAACGGGGGCCCGTTTTTTTGGTTCCTACCCGTTTTTTGGTTCCTACCCCCGGTGTCGCGCTTAAATGGGTCCCCCCAGAAACGGGGGCCCGTTTTTTTGGTTCCTACCCCCGTTTTTTGGTTCCTACCCCCGGTGTCGCGCTTAAATGGGTCCCCCCGGAAACGGGGGCACGTTTTTTTGGTTCCTACCCCCTTTTTTGGTTCCTACCCCCGGTGTCGCGCTTAAATGGGTCCCTCCGGAAACGAGGGCCTGTTTTTTGGTTCCTACCCCCGGTGTCGCACTTAAATGGTTCCCCCCGGAAACGGGGGCCCGTTTTTTTGGTTCCTACCCCCGTTTTTTGATTCCTACACCCGGTGTCGCGCTTAAATGGGTCCCCCCGGAAACTGGGGCCCGTTTTTTTGGTTCCTACCCCCGTTTTTTGGTTCCTACCGCCGGTGTCGCGCTTAAATGTGTCCCCCCGGAAACGGGGGCCGGTTTTTTTGGTTCCTACCCCCGTTTTTTGGTTCCTACCCCCGGTGTCGAGCTTAAATGGGTCCCCCTGGAAACGGGGGCCCGTTTTTTTGGTTCCTACCCCTGTTTTTTAGTTCCTACCCCCGGTGCCGCGTTTAAATGGGTACCCCCGGAAACGGGGGCCCGTTTTTTTGGTTGTACCCCCGTTTTTTGGTTCCTACCCCTGGTGTCGCGCTTAGACGGGTCCCCCGGAAACGGGGGCCCGTTTTTTCGGTTCCTACCCCCGTTTTTTGGTTCCTACCCCAGGTGTCGCGCTGAAATGGGTCCCCCTGGAAACGGAGGCCCGTTTTTTTGGTTCCTACCCCCGTTTTTTGGTTCCTACCCGCGGTGTTGCGCTAAATGGGTCCCCCCGGAAACGGGGGCCCGTTTTTTTGGTTCCTACCACCGTTTTTTGGTTCCTACCCCCGGTGCCGCGCTTAAATGGGTCACCCCGGAAACGGGGGCCCGTTTTTTTTCTTCCTACCCCCGTTTATTGTTTCCTACCTCCGGTGTCGCGCTTAAATGGGTCCCCCCGGAAACGAGGGCCTGTTTTTTGGTTCCTACCCCCGGTGTCGTGCTTAAATGGGTCTCCCCGGAAACGGGGGCCCGTTTTTTTGGTTCCTACCCCTGTTTTTTGGTTCCTACCCCCGGTGTCGCGCTTAAATGGGTCCCCCCGGAAACGGAGGCCCGTTTTTTGGTTCCTACCCCCGTTTTTTGGTTCTTACCCCCAGTGTCGCGCTTAAATGGGTCCCCCCGGAAACGGGGGCCCGTTTTTTTGGTTCCTACCCCCGTTTTTTGGTTCCTACCCCCGGTGTCGCGCTTAAATGGGTCCCCCCGGAAACGGAGTTCCGTTTTTTTGGTTTCTACCTCCGTTTTTTGGTTCCTACCCCCGGTGTCGCGCTTAAATGGGTCCCCCCGGAAACGAGGGCCTGTTTTTTGGTTCCTACCCCCGGTGTCGCGCTTAAATGGGTCCCCCTGGAAACGGGGGCCTGTTTTTTTGGTTCCTATCCCCGTTTTTTGGTTCCTACCCCCGGTGTCGCGCTTAAATGGGTCCCCCCGGAAACGGGGGCCCGTATTTTTGGTTCCTACCCCCGTTTTTTGGTTCCTACCCCCGGTGCCGCGTTTAAATGGGTCCCCCCGGAAACGGGGGCCCGTTTTTTTGGTTCCTACCCCCGTTTTTTGGTTCCAACCCCCGGTGTCGCGCTTAAGTGGGTCCCCCCGGAAACGGGGGCCTGTTTTTTGGATTCTACCCCCGGTGTCGCGCTTAAATGGCTCCCCTCGGAAACAGGGGCCCGTTTTTTTGGTTGTACCCCCGTTTTTTGGTTCCTACCCCTGGTGTCGCGCTTAGACGGGTCCCCCGGAAACGGGGGCCCGTTTTTTCGGTTCCTACCCCCGTTTTTTGGTTCCTACCCCAGGTGTCGCGCTGAAATGGGTCCCCCTGGAAACGGAGGCCCGTTTTTTTGGTTCCTACCCCCGTTTTTTGGTTCCTACCCCCGGTGTCGCGCTAAATGGGTCCCCCCGGAAACGGGGGCCCGTTTTTTTGGTTCCTACCCCCGTTTATTGGTTCCTACCCTCGGTGTCGTGCTTAAATGGGTCCCCCCGGAAACCGGGGCATGTTTTTTGGTTCCTACCCCCGGTGTCGCGCTCAAATGGGTCCCCCCGGAAACGGGGGCCCGTTTTTTTGGTTCCTACCCCCGTTTTTTGGTTCCTACCCCCGGTGTCGCGCTTAAATGGGTCCCCCCGGAAACGAGGGCCTGTTTTTTGGTTCCTACCCCCGGTGTCGCGCTTAAATGGGTCCCCCCGGAAACGGGGGCCCGTTTTTTTGGTTCCTACCCCTGTTTTTTGGTTCCTACCCCTGGTGTCGCGCTTAAATGGGTCCCCCCGGAAACAGAGGCCCGTTTTTTGGTTCCTACCCCCGTTTTTTGGTTCTTACCCCCGGTGTCGCGCTTAAATGGGTCCCCCCGGAAACGGGGGCCCGTTTTTTTTGTTCCTACCCTCGTTTATTGGTTCCTACCTCCGGTGTCGCGCTTAAATGGGTCCCCCCGGAAATGGGGGCCCGTTTTTTTGGTTCCTACCCCCGTTTTTTGGTTCCTACCCCCGGTGTCGCGCTTAAATGAGTCCCCCCGGAAACGGGGTCCTGTTTTTTGGTTCCTACCCCCGGTGTCGCGCTTAAATGGTTCCCCCCGGAAACGGGGGCCCGTTTTTTTGGTTCCTACCCCCGGTTTTTGGTTCCTACCCCCGGTGTCGCGCTTAAATGGGTCCCCCCGGAAACGGGGGCCCGTTTTTTTGGTTCCTACCCCCGTTTTTTGGTTCCTACCCCGGTGTTGCGCTTAAATGGGTCCCCTCGGAAATGGGGCCCGTTTTTTTGGTTCCTACCCCCGTTTTTTGGTTCCTACCCCCGGTGCCGGGTTTAAATGGGTCCCCCCGGAAACGGGGGCCCGTTTCTTTGGTTCCTACCCCCGTTTTTTGGTTCCTACCCCCGGTGTCGCGCTTAAATGGGTCCCCCCGGAAACGGAGGCCCGTTTTTTTGGTTCCTACCCCCGTTTTTTGGTTCCTACCCCCGGTGTCGCGCTTAAATGCATCCCCCCGGAAACGGGGGCCCGTTTTTTTGGTTCCTACCCCTGTTTTTTGGTTCTTACCCCCGGTGTCGCGCTTAAATGGGTCCCCCCAGAAACGGGGGCCCGTTTTTTTGGTTCCTACCCCCGTTTTTTTGTTCCTACCCCCGGTGTCGCGCTTAAATGGGTCCCCCCGGAAACGGGGGCACCTTTTTTTGGTTCCTACCCCCTTTTTTGGTTCCTACCCCCGTTGTCGCGCTTAAATGGGTCCCTCCGGAAACGAGGGCCTGTTTTTTGGTTCCTACCCCCGGTGTCGCAATTAAATGGTTCCCCCCGGAAACGGGGGCCCGTTTTTTTGGTTCCTACCCCCGTTTTTTGATTCCTACCCCCGGTGTCGCGCTTAAATGGGTCCCCCCGGAAACGGGGGCCCGTTTTTTTGGTTCCTACCCCCGTTTTTTGGTTCCTACCCCGGTGTTGCGCTTAAATGGGTCCCCTTGGAAATGGGGCCCGTTTTTTTGGTTCCTACCCCCGTTTTTTGGTTCCTACCCCCGGTGCCGGGTTTAAATGGGTCCCCCCGGAAACGGGGGCCCGTTTCTTTGGTTCCTACCCCCGTTTTTTGGTTCCTACCCCCGGTCTCGCGCTTAAATGGGTCCCCCCTGTAACGGGGGCCCGTTTTTTTTGGTTCCTACCACTGTTTTTTGGTCCTATCAGCGGTGTCACGCTTAAATGGGTCCCCCCGGAAACGGGGGCCCGTTTTTTTGGTTCCTACCCCGTTTTTTTGTTTCCTACCCCCGGTGTCGCACTTAAATGGGTCCCCCTGGAAACGGGGGCCTGTTTTTTGGTTCCTACCACCGGTGTCGCGCTTAAATGGTTCCCCCCGGAAACGGGGGCCCGTTTTTTTCGGTTCCTACCCCCGTTTTTTGGTTCCTACCCCCGGGTGTCGCGCTTAAATGGGTCCCCCCGGAAACGGGGGCCCGTTTTTTTGGTTCCTACCCCCATTTTTTGGTTCCACCCCCGGTGTCGCGCTTAAATGGTTTCCCCCCGGAAACGGGGGCCCGTTTTTTCGGTTCCTACCCCCGTTTTTTCGTTCCTACCCCCGGTGCCGCGCTTAAATCGGTCGCCACGGAAACGGGGGCCCGTTTTTTTGGTTCCTACCCCCGTTTATTGGTTCCTACCCCCAGTGTCGCGCTTATATCTGTCCCCCCCGGAAACCGGGGCATGTTTTTTGGTTCCTACCCCCGGTGTCGCGCTTAAATGGGTCCCCCCGAAACGAGGTCCTGTTTTTTGGTTCCTACCCCCGGTGTCCGCGCTTAAATGGGTCCCCCCCGGAAACGGGGGGCCCATTTTTTTGGTTCCTACCCCTGTTTTTTTGGTCCTACCCCCGGTGTCGCGCTTAAATGGGTCCCCCGGAAACGGGGGCCCGTTTTTTTTGGGTTCCTACCACCGTTTTTTCGTTCCTACCCCCGGTGTCGCGCTTAAATGGGTCCCCACGGAAACGGGGGCCCGTTTTTTGGCCCGTTTTTTCGGTTCCTACCCCCGTTTTTTGGTTCCTACCCCAGGTGTCGCGCTGAAATGGGTCCCTCTGGAAACGGAGGCCCGTTTTTTTGGTTCCTACCCCCGTTTTTGGTTCCTACCCCCGGTGTCGCGCTAAATGGGTCCCCCGGAAACGGGGGCCCGTTTTTTTGGTTCCTACCCTCGTTTTTTGGTTCCTACCCCCGGTGTCGCGCTTAAATGGGTCTCCCCGGAAACGGGGGCCCGTTTTTTCGGTTCCTACCTCCGTTTTTTGGTTCCTACCCCGGTGTCGCGCTTAAATGGGTCCCCCCGGAAACGAGGGCTGTTTTTTGGTTCCTACCCCCGGTGTCGCGCTTAAATGGGTCCCCCTGGAAACGGTGGCCCGTTTTTTTGGTTCCTATCCCCGTTTTTTGGTTCCTACCCCGGTGTCGCGCTTAAATGGGTCCCCCCGGAAACGGGGCCTGTATTTTTGGTTCCTACCCCCGTTTTTTGGTTCCTACCCCCGGTGCCGCGTTTAAATGGGTCCCCCCGGAAACGGGGGCCCGTTTTTTTGGTTCCTACCCCCGTTTTTGGTTCCAACCCCCGGTGTCGCGCTTAAGTGGGTCCCCCCGGAAACGGGGGCCCGTTTTTTTTGGTTCCTACCCCCGTTTATTGGTTCCTACCCTCGGTGTCGTGCTTAAATGGGTCCCCCCGGAAACCGGGGCATGTTTTTTGGTTCCTACCCCCGGTGTCGCGCTCAAATGGGTCCCCCCGGAAACGGGGGCCCGTTTTTTTGGTTCCTACCCCCGTTTTTTGGTTCCTACCCCGGTGTCGCGCTTAAATGGGTCCCCCCGGAAACGAGGGCCTGTTTTTTGGTTCCTACCCCCGGTGTCGCGCTTAAATGGGTCCCCCCGGAAACGGGGGCCCGTTTTTTTGGTTCCTACCCCTGTTTTTTGTTCCTACCCCTGGTGTCGCGCTTAAATGGGTCCCCCCGGAAACAGAGGCCCGTTTTTTGGTTCCTACCCCCGTTTTTTGGTTCTTACCCCCGGTGTCGCGCTTAAATGGGTCCCCCCGGAAACGGGGGCCCGTTTTTTTTGTTCCTACCCTCGTTTATTGGTTCCTACCTCGGTGTCGCGCTTAAATGGGTCCCCCCGGAAATGGGGGCCCGTTTTTTTGGTTCCTACCCCCGTTTTTTGGTTCCTACCCCCGGTGTCGCGCTTAAATGAGTCCCCCCGGAAACGGGGTCCTGTTTTTGGTTCCTACCCCCGGTGTCGCGCTTAAATGGTTCCCCCGGAAACGGGGGCCCGTTTTTTTGGTTCCTACCCCCGGTTTTTGGTTCCTACCCCCGGTGTCGCGCTTAAATGGGTCCCCCCGGAAACGGGGGCCCGTTTTTTTGGTTCCTACCCCCGTTTTTTGGTTCCTACCCCGGTGTTGCGCTTAAATGGGTCCCCTCGGAAATGGGGCCCGTTTTTTTGGTTCCTACCCCCGTTTTTTGGTTCCTACCCCCGGTGCCGGGTTTAAATGGGTCCCCCCGGAAACGGGGGCCCGTTTCTTTGGTTCCTACCCCCGTTTTTTGGTTCCTACCCCCGGTGTCGCGCTTAAATGGGTCCCCCCGGAAACGGAGTCCCGTTTTTTTGGTTCCTACCCCCGTTTTTTGGTTCCTACCCCCGGTGTCGCGCTTAAATGCATCCCCCCGGAAACGGGGGCCCGTTTTTTTGGTTCCTACCCCTGTTTTTTGGTTCTTACCACCGGTGTCGCGCTTAAATGGGTCCCCCCAGAAACGGGGGCCCGTTTTTTTGGTTCCTACCCCCGTTTTTTGGTTCCTACCCCCGGTGTCGCGCTTAAATGGGTCCCCCCGGAAACGGGGGCACCTTTTTTTGGTTCCTACCCCCTTTTTTGGTTCCTACCCCGGTGTCGCGCTTAAATGGGTCCCTCCGGAAACGAGGGCCTGTTTTTTGGTTCCTACCCCCGGTGTCGCACTTAAATGGTTCCCCCGGAAACGGGGGCCCGTTTTTTTGGTTCCTACCCCCGTTTTTTGATTCCTACCCCCGGTGTCGCGCTTAAATGGGTCCCCCCGGAAACGGGGGCCCGTTTTTTTTGGTTCCTACCCCCGTTTTTTGGTTCCTACCCCGGTGTTGCGCTTAAATGGGTCCCCTTGGAAATGGGGCCCGTTTTTTTGGTTCCTACCCCCGTTTTTTGGTTCCTACCCCCGGTGCCGGGTTTAAATGGGTCCCCCGGAAACGGGGGCCCGTTTCTTTGGTTCCTACCCCCGTTTTTTTGGTTTCCTACCCCCGGTCTCGCGCTTAAATGGGTCCCCCCTGTAACGGGGGCCCGTTTTTTTGGTTCCTACCACTGTTTTTTGGTTCCTATCAGCGGTGTCACGCTTAAATGGGTCCCCCGGAAACGGGGGCCCGTTTTTTTGGTTCCTACCCCGTTTTTTCTTTCCTACCCCCGGTGTCGCACTTAAATGGGTCCCCCTGGAAACGGGGGCCTGTTTTTTGTTTCCTACCCCCGGTGTCGCGCTTATATGGTTCCCCCGGAAACGGGGGCCCGTTTTTTTGGTTCCTACCACTGTTTTTTGGTTCCTACCACCGGTGTCGCGCTTAAATGGTTCCCCCCGGAAACGGGGGCCCGTTTTTTTGGTTCCTACCCCCATTTTTTGGTTCCACCCCCGGTGTCGCGCTTAAATGGTTTCCCCCCGGAAACGGGGGCCCGTTTTTTCGGTTCCTACCCCCGTTTTTTCGTTCCTACCCCCGGTGCCGCGCTTAAATCGGTCGCCACGGAAACGGGGGCCCGTTTTTTTTGGTTCCTACCCCCGTTTATTGGTTCCTACCCCCAGTGTCGCGCTTATATCTGTCCCCCCGGAAACCGGGGCATGTTTTTTGGTTCCTACCCCCGGTGTCGCGCTTAAATGGGTCCCCCGGAAACGAGGTCCTGTTTTTTGGTTCCTACCCCCGGTGTCGCGCTTAAATGGGTCCCCCCGGAAACGGGGGCCCATTTTTTTGGTTCCTACCCCTGTTTTTTGGTTCCTACCCCCGGTGTCGCGCTTAAATGGGTCCCCCCGGAAACGGGGGCCCGTTTTTTTGGTTCCTACCACCGTTTTTTCGTTCCTACCCCCGGTGTCGCGCTTAAATGGGTCCCCACGGAAACGGGGGCCCGTTTTTTCGGTTCCTACCCCCGTTTTTTGGTTCCTACCCCAGGTGTCGCGCTGAAATGGGTCCCTCTGGAAACGGAGGCCCGTTTTTTTGGTTCCTACCCCCGTTTTTTGGTTCCTACCCCCGGTGTCGCGCTAAATGGGTCCCCCCGGAAACGGGGGCCCGTTTTTTTGGTTCCTACCCTCGTTTTTTGGTTCCTACCCCCGGTGTCGCGCTTAAATGGGTCTCCCCGGAAACGGGGGCCCGTTTTTTCGGTTCCTACCTCCGTTTTTTGGTTCCTACCCCCGGTGTCGCGCTTAAATGGGTCCCCCCGGAACGAGGGCCTGTTTTTTGGTTCCTACCCCCGGTGTCGCGCTTAAATGGGTCCCCCTGGAAACGGTGGCCCGTTTTTTTGGTTCCTATCCCCGTTTTTTGGTTCCTACCCCCGGTGTCGCGCTTAAATGGGTCCCCCGGAAACGGGGGCCTGTATTTTTGGTTCCTACCCCCGTTTTTTGGTTCCTACCCCCGGTGCCGCGTTTAAATGGGTCCCCCCGGAAACGGGGGCCCGTTTTTTTTGGTTCCTACCCCCGTTTTTTGGTTCCAACCCCCGGTGTCGCGCTTAAGTGGGTCCCCCGGAAACGGGGGCCTGTTTTTTGGATTCTACCCCCGGTGTCGCGCTTAAATGGCTCCCCTCGGAAACGGGGGCCCGTTTTTTTGGTTCCTACCCACGTTTATTGGTTCCTACCCCGGTATCGCGCTTAAATGGGTCCCCCAGAAACAGGTGCCCGTTTTTTTGTTTCCTACCACCGTTTTTTGGTTCCTACCCCGGTGTCGCGCTTAAATGGGTCCCCCCGGAAACGGGGGCCCGTTTTTTTGGTTCCTACCCCCGTTTATTGGTTCCTACCCTCGGTGTCGTGCTTAAATGGGTCCCCCGGAAACCGGGGCATGTTTTTTGGTTCCTACCCCCGGTGTCGCGCTCAAATGGGTCCCCCGGATACGGGGGCCCGTTTTTATGGTTCCTACCCCCGTTTTTTGGTTCCTACCCCCGGTGTCGCGCTTAAATGGGTCCCCCCGGAAACGAGGGCCTGTTTTTTGGTTCCTACCCCCGGTGTCGCGCTTAAATGGGTCCCCCCGGAAACGGGGGCCCGTTTTTTTGGTTCCTACCCCTGTTTTTTGGTTCCTACCCCGGTGTCGCGCTTAAATGGGTCCCCCCGGAAACAGAGGCCCGTTTTTTGGTTCCTACCCCCGTTTTTTGGTTCTTACCCCCAGTGTCGCGCTTAAATGGGTCCCCCCGGAAACGGGGGCCCGTTTTTTTTGTTCCTACCCCCGTTTATTGCTTCCTACCTCCGGTGTCGCGCTTAAATGGGTCCCCCCGGAAATGGGGGCCCGTTTTTTTGGTTCCTACCCCGTTTTTTGGTTCCTACCCCGGTGTTGCGCTTAAATGAGTCCCCCCGGAAACGGGGGCCTGTTTTTTGGTTCCTACCCCCGGTGTCGCGCTTAAATGGGTCCCCCCGGAAACGGGGGCACGTTTTTTTGGTTCCTACCCCCTTTTTTGGTTCCTACCCCCGGTGTCGCGCTTAAATGGGTCCCTCCGGAAACGAGGGCCTGTTTTTTGGTTCCTACCCCCGGTGTCGCACTTAAATGGTTCCCCCCGGAAACGGGGGCCCGTTTTTTTGGTTCCTACCCCCGTTTTTTGATTCCTACACCCGGTGTCGCGCTTAAATGGGTCCCCCCGGAAACTGGGGCCCGTTTTTTTGGTTCCTACCCCCGTTTTTTGGTTCCTACCGCCGGTGTCGCGCTTAAATGTGTCCCCCCGGAAACGGGGGCCGGTTTTTTTGGTTCCTACCCCCGTTTTTTGGTTCCTACCCCCGGTGTCGAGCTTAAATGGGTCCCCCTGGAAACGGGGACCCGTTTTTTTGGTTCCTACCCCTGTTTTTTAGTTCCTACCCCCGGTGCCGCGTTTAAATGGGTACCCCCGGAAACGGGGGCCCGTTTTTTTGGTTGTACCCCCGTTTTTTGGTTCCTACCCCTGGTGGCGCGCTTAGACGGGTCCCCCGGAAACGGGGGCCCGTTTTTTCGGTTCCTACCCCCGTTTTTTGGTTCCTACCCCAGGTGTCGCGCTGAAATGGGTCCCCCTGGAAACGGAGGCCCGTTTTTTGGTTCCTACCCCCGTTTTTTGGTTCCTACCCGCGGTGTTGCGCTAAATGGGTCCCCCCGGAAACGGGGGCCCGTTTTTTTGGTTCTTACCACCGTTTTTTGGTTCCTACCCCCGGTGCCGCGCTTAAATGGGTCCCCCCGGAAACGGGGCCCGTTTTTTTTCTTCCTACCCCCGTTTATTGTTTCCTACCTCCGGTGTCGCGCTTAAATGGGTCCCCCCGGAAACGAGGGCCTGTTTTTTGGTTCCTACCCCCGGTGTCGCGCTTAAATGGGTCCCCCCGGAAACGGGGGCCCGTTTTTTTGGTTCCTACCCCTGTTTTTTGGTTCCTACCCCCGGTGTCGCGCTTAAATGGGTCCCCCCGGAAACGGAGGCCCGTTTTTTGGTTCCTACCCCCGTTTTTGGTTCTTACCCCCAGTGTCGCGCTTAAATGGGTCCCCCCGGAAACGGGGGCCCGTTTTTTTGGTTCCTACCCCCGTTTTTTGGTTCCTACCCCCGGTGTCGCGCTTAAATGGGTCCCCCCGGAAACGGAGTTCCGTTTTTTTGGTTTCTACCTCCGTTTTTTGGTTCCTACCCCCGGTGTCGCGCTTAAATGGGTCCCCCCGGAAACGAGGGCCTGTTTTTTGGTTCCTACCCCCGGTGTCGCGCTTAAATGGGTCCCCCTGGAAACGGGGGCCTGTTTTTTTGGTTCCTATCCCCGTTTTTTGGTTCCTACCCCCGGTTGTCGCGCTTAAATGGGTCCCCCCGGAAACGGGGGCCCGTATTTTTGGTTCCTACCCCCGTTTTTTGGTTCCTACCCCCGGTGCCGCGTTTAAATGGGTCCCCCCGGAAACGGGGGCCCGTTTTTTTGGTTCCTACCCCCGTTTTTTGGTTCCAACCCCCGGTGTCGCGCTTAAGTGGGTCCCCCCGGAAACGGGGGCCTGTTTTTTGGATTCTACCCCCGGTGTCGCGCTTAAATGGCTCCCCTCGGAAACAGGGGCCCGTTTTTTTTGGTTGTACCCCCGTTTTTTGGTTCCTACCCCTGGTGTCGCGCTTAGACGGGTCCCCCGGAAACGGGGGCCGTTTTTTCGGTTCCTACCCCCGTTTTTTGGTTCCTACCCCAGGTGTCGCGCTGAAATGGGTCCCCCTGGAAACGGAGGCCCGTTTTTTTGGTTCCTACCCCCGTTTTTTTGGTTCCTACCCCCGGTGTCGCGCTAAATGGGTCCCCCCGGAACGGGGGCCCGTTTTTTTGGTTCCTACCCCCGTTTATTGGTTCCTACCCTCGGTGTCGTGCTTAAATGGGTCCCCCCGGAAACCGGGGCATGTTTTTGGTTCCTACCCCCGGTGTCGCGCTCAAATGGGTCCCCCCGGAAACGGGGCCCGTTTTTTTGGTTCCTACCCCCGTTTTTTGGTTCCTACCCCGGTGTCGCGCTTAAATGGGTCCCCCCGGAAACGAGGGCTGTTTTTTGGTTCTACCCCCGGTGTCGCGCTTAAATGGGTCCCCCCGGAAACGGGGGCCCGTTTTTTTGGTTCCTACCCCTGTTTTTTGGTTCCTACCCCTGGTGTCGCGCTTAAATGGGTCCCCCCGGAAACAGAGGCCCGTTTTTTGGTTCCTACCCCCGTTTTTTGGTTCTTACCCCCGGTGTCGCGCTTAAATGGGTCCCCCCCGGAAACGGGGGCCCGTTTTTTTTGTTCCTACCCTCGTTTATTGGTTCCTACCTCCGGTGTCGCGCTTAAATGGGTCCCCCCGGAAATGGGGGCCCGTTTTTTTGGTTCCTACCCCCGTTTTTTGGTTCCTACCCCCGGTGTCGCGCTTAAATGAGTCCCCCCGGAAACGGGGTCCTGTTTTTTGGTTCCTACCCCCGGTGTCGCGCTTAAATGGTTCCCCCCGGAAACGGGGGCCCGTTTTTTTGGTTCCTACCCCCGGTTTTTGGTTCCTACCCCCGGTGTCGCGCTTAAATGGGTCCCCCCGGAAACGGGGGCCCGTTTTTTTGGTTCCTACCCCCGTTTTTTGGTTCCTACCCCGGTGTTGCGCTTAAATGGGTCCCCTCGGAAATGGGGCCCGTTTTTTTTGGTTCCTACCCCCGTTTTTTGGTTCCTACCCCCGGTGCCGGGTTTAAATGGGTCCCCCCGGAAACGGGGGCCCGTTTCTTTGGTTCCTACCCCCGTTTTTTGGTTCCTACCCCCGGTGTCGCGCTTAAATGGGTCCCCCCGGAAACGGAGGCCCGTTTTTTTGGTTCCTACCCCCGTTTTTTGGTTCCTACCCCCGGTGTCGCGCTTAAATGCATCCCCCGGAAACGGGGGCCCGTTTTTTTGGTTCCTACCCCTGTTTTTTGGTTCTTACCCCGGTGTCGCGCTTAAATGGGTCCCCCCAGAAACGGGGGCCCGTTTTTTTGGTTCCTACCCCGTTTTTTGGTTCCTACCCCCGGTGTCGCGCTTAAATGGGTCCCCCGGAAACGGGGGCACCTTTTTTTGGTTCCTACCCCCTTTTTTGGTTCCTACCCCGGTGTCGCGCTTAAATGGGTCCCTCCGGAAACGAGGGCCTGTTTTTTGGTTCCTACCCCCGGTGTCGCACTTAAATGGTTCCCCCCGGAAACGGGGGCCGTTTTTTTGGTTCCTACCCCCGTTTTTTGATTCCTACCCCCGGTGTCGCGCTTAAATGGGTCCCCCCGGAAACGGGGGCCCGTTTTTTTTGGTTCCTACCCCCGTTTTTTGGTTCCTACCCCGGTGTTGCGCTTAAATGGGTCCCCTTGGAAATGGGGCCCGTTTTTTTGGTTCCTACCCCCGTTTTTTGGTTCCTACCCCCGGTGCCGGGTTTAAATGGGTCCCCCGGAAACGGGGGCCCGTTTCTTTGGTTCCTACCCCCGTTTTTTGGTTCCTACCCCGGTCTCGCGCTTAAATGGGTCCCCCCTGTAACGGGGGCCCGTTTTTTTGGTTCCTACCACTGTTTTTTGGTTCCTATCAGCGGTGTCACGCTTAAATGGGTCCCCCCGGAAACGGGGGCCCGTTTTTTTGGTTCCTACCCCCGTTTTTTGTTTCCTACCCCCGGTGTCGCACTTAAATGGGTCCCCCTGGAAACGGGGGCCTGTTTTTTGTTTCCTACCCCCGGTGTCGCGCTTATATGGTTCCCCCGGAAAAGGGGGCCCGTTTTTTTGGTTCCTACCACTGTTTTTTGGTTCCTACCACCGGTGTCGCGCTTAAATGGTTCCCCCCGGAAACGGGGGCCCGTTTTTTCGGTTCCTACCCCCGTTTTTTGGTTCCTACCCCCGGTGTCGCGCTTAAATGGGTCCCCCCGGAAACGGGGGCCCGTTTTTTTGGTTCCTACCCCCATTTTTTGGTTCCACCCCCGGTGTCGCGCTTAAATGGTTTCCCCCGGAAACGGGGGCCCGTTTTTTCGGTTCCTACCCCCGTTTTTTCGTTCCTACCCCCGGTGCCGCGCTTAAATCGGTCGCCACGGAAACGGGGGCCCGTTTTTTTGGTTCCTACCCCCGTTTATTGGTTCCTACCCCCAGTGTCGCGCTTATATCTGTCCCCCCGGAAACCGGGGCATGTTTTTTGGTTCCTACCCCCGGTGTCGCGCTTAAATGGGTCCCCCCGGAAACGAGGTCCTGTTTTTTGGTTCCTACCCCCGGTGTCGCGCTTAAATGGGTCCCCCCGGAAACGGGGGCCCATTTTTTTGGTTCCTACCCCTGTTTTTTGGTTCCTACCCCCGGTGTCGCGCTTAAATGGGTCCCCCCGGAAACGGGGGCCCGTTTTTTTGGTTCCTACCACCGTTTTTTTCGTTCCTACCCCCGGTGTCGCGCTTAAATGGGTCCCCACGGAAACGGGGGCCCGTTTTTTCGGTTCCTACCCCCGTTTTTTGGTTCCTACCCCAGGTGTCGCGCTGAAATGGGTCCCTCTGGAAACGGAGGCCCGTTTTTTTGGTTCCTACCCCCGTTTTTTGGTTCCTACCCCCGGTGTCGCGCTAAATGGGTCCCCCCGGAAACGGGGGCCCGTTTTTTTGGTTCCTACCCTCGTTTTTTGGTTCCTACCCCCGGTGTCGCGCTTAAATGGGTCTCCCCGGAAACGGGGGCCCGTTTTTTTCGGTTCCTACCTCCGTTTTTTGGTTCCTACCCCCGGTGTCGCGCTTAAATGGGTCCCCCCGGAAACGAGGGCCTGTTTTTTGGTTCCTACCCCCGGTGTCGCGCTTAAATGGGTCCCCCTGGAAACGGTGGCCCGTTTTTTGGTTCCTATCCCGTTTTTTGGTTCCTACCCCCGGTGTCGCGCTTAAATGGGTCCCCCCGGAAACGGGGGCCTGTATTTTTGGTTCCTACCCCGTTTTTTGGTTCCTACCCCCGGTGCCGCGTTTAAATGGGTCCCCCCGGAAACGGGGCCCGTTTTTTTGGTTCCTACCCCGTTTTTTGGTTCCAACCCCCGGTGTCGCGCTTAAGTGGGTCCCCCCGGAAACGGGGGCCTGTTTTTTGGATTCTACCCCCGGTGTCGCGCTTAAATGGCTCCCCTCGGAAACGGGGGCCCCGTTTTTTGGTTCCTACCCACGTTATTGGTTCCTACCCCCGGTATCGCGCTTAAATGGGTCCCCCCAGAAACAGGTGCCCGTTTTTTTGTTTCCTACCACCGTTTTTTGGTTCCTACCCCCGGTGTCGCGCTTAAATGGGTCCCCCCGGAAACGGGGGCCCGTTTTTTTGGTTCCTACCCCCGTTTATTGGTTCCTACCCTCGGTGTCGTGCTTAAATGGGTCCCCCCGGAAACCGGGGCATGTTTTTTGGTTCCTACCCCCGGTGTCGCGCTCAAATGGGTCCCCCCGGATACGGGGGCCCGTTTTTATGGTTCCTACCCCCGTTTTTGGTTCCTACCCCCGGTGTCGCGCTTAAATGGGTCCCCCCGGAAACGAGGGCCTGTTTTTTGGTTCCTACCCCCGGTGTCGCGCTTAAATGGGTCCCCCGGAAACGGGGGCCCGTTTTTTTGGTTCCTACCCCTGTTTTTTGGTTCCTACCCCCGGTGTCGCGCTTAAATGGGTCCCCCCGGAAACAGAGGCCCGTTTTTTGGTTCCTACCCCCGTTTTTTGGTTCTTACCCCCAGTGTCGCGCTTAAATGGGTCCCCCCGGAACGGGGCCCGTTTTTTTTTGTTCCTACCCCCGTTTATTGGTTCCTACCTCCGGTGTCGCGCTTAAATGGGTCCCCCCGGAAATGGGGGCCCGTTTTTTTGGTTCCTACCCCGGTGTTGCGCTTAAATGAGTCCCCCCGGAAACGGGGGCCTGTTTTTTGGTTCCTACCCCCGGTGTCGCGCTTAAATGGTTCCCCCCGGAAACGGGGGCCCGTTTTTTTGGTTCCTACCCCCGGTTTTTGGTTCCTACCCCCGGTGTCGCGCTTAAATGGGTCCCCCCGAAACGGGGGCCCGTTTTTTTTGGTTCCTACCCCCGTTTTTTGGTTCCTACCCCGGTGTCGCGCTTAAATGGGTCCCCTCGGAAATGTGGCCCGTTTTTTTGGTTCCTACCCCCGTTTTTTGGTTCCTACCCCCGGTGCCGGGTTTAAATGGGTCCCCCCGGAAACGGGGGCCCGTTTCTTTGGTTCCTACCCCCGTTTTTTGGTTCCTACCCCCGGTGTCGCGCTTAAATGGATCCCCCGGAAACGGAGGCCCGTTTTTTTGGTTCCTACCTCGTTTTTTGGTTCCTACCCCCGGTGTCGCGCTTAAATGGGTCCCCCCGGAAACGGGGGCCCGTTTTTTTGGTTCCTACCCCTGTTTTTGGTTCCTACCCCCGGTGTCGCGCTTAAATGGGTCCCCCCAGAAACGGGGGCCCGTTTTTTTTGGTTCCTACCCCCGGTTTTTGGTTCCTAGCCCCGGTGTCGCGCTTAAATGGGTCCCCCCGGAAACGGGGGCCCGTTTTTTTGGTTCCTACCCCCGTTTTTGTTTCCTACACCCGGTGTCGCGCTTAAATGGGTCCCCCGGAAACTGGGGCCCGTTTTTTTGGTTCCTAACCCCGTTTTTTGGTTCCTACCCCCGGTGTCGCGCTTAAATGGGTCCCCCTGGAAACGGGGGCCTGTTTTTTGTTTCCTACCCCCGGTGTCGCGCTTAAATGGTTCCCCCCGGAAACGGGGGCCCGTTTTTTTGTTCCTAGCACTGTTTTTGGTTCCTACCACCGGTGTCGCGCTTAAATGGTTCCCCCCGGAAACGGGGGCCCGTTTTTTCGGATCCTACCCCCGTTTTTTGGTTCCTACCCCCGGTGTCGCGCTTAAATGGGTCCCCCCGGAAACGGGGGCCCGTTTTTTTGGTTCCTACCCCCGTTTTTTGGTTCCTAGCCCCGGTGTCGCGCTTAAATGGGTCCCCCCGGAAACGGGGGCCCGTTTTTTTGGTTCTTACCCCCTTTTTTGGTTCCTACCCCCGGTGTCGCGCTTAAATGGGTCCCTCCAGAAACGAGGGCCTGTTTTTTGGTTCCTACCCCCGGTGTCGCGCTTAAATGGTTCCCCCCGGAAACGGGGGCCCGTTTTTTTGGTTCCTACCCCCGTTTTTTGTTTCCTACACCCGGTGTCGCGCTTAAATGGGTCCCCCCGGAAACTGGGGCCCGTTTTTTTGGTTACTAACCCCGTTTTTTGGTTCCTACCCCCGGTCTCGCGCTTAAATGGGTCCCCCCTGTAACGGGGGCCCGTTTTTTTGGTTCCTACCACTGTTTTTTGGTTCTATCAGCGGTGTCACGCTTAAATGGGTCCCCCCGGAAACGGGGGCCCGTTTTTTTGGTTCCTACCCCCGTTTTTGTTTCCTACCCCCGGTGTCGCACTTAAATGGGTCCCCCTGGAAACGGGGGCCTGTTTTTTGTTTCCTACCCCCGGTGTCGCGCTTATATGGTTCCCCCCGGAAACGGGGGCCCGTTTTTTTGGTTCCTACCACTGTTTTTTGGTTCCTACCCCCGGTGTCGCGCTTAAATGGCTCCCCCGGAAACGGGGGCCTGTTTTTTTGGTTCCTACCCCATTTTTTGGTTCCACCCCCGGTGTCGCGCTTAAATGGGTTCCCCCCGGAAACGGGGGCCCGTTTTTTCGGTTCCTACCCCCTTTTTTTCGTTCCTACCCCGGTGCCGCGCTTAAATCGGTTGCCACGGAAACGGGGGCCCGTTTTTTTGGTTCCTACCCCCGTTTATTGGTTCCTACCCCCAGTGTCGCGCTTATATGTGTCCCCCCTGAAACCGGGCATGTTTTTTGGTTCCTACCCCCGGTGTCGCGCTTAAATGGGTCCCCCCGGAAACGGGGGCCCGTTTTTTTGGTTACTACCCCTGTTTTTTGGTTCCTACCCCCGGTGTCGCGCTTAAATGGGTCCCCCGGAAACGAGGGCCTGTTTTTTGGTTCCTACCCCGGTGTCGCGCTTAAATGGGTCCCCCCGGAAACGGGGGCCCATTTTTTTGGTTCCTACCCCCGTTTTTTGGTTCCTACCCCCGGTGTCGCGCTTAAATGGGTCCCCCGGAAACAGAGGCTCGTTTTTTGGTTCCTACCCCGTTTTTGGTTCTTACCCCAGTGTCGCGCTTAAATGGGTCCCCCCAGAAACGGGGGCCCGTTTTTTTGGTTTCTACCCCCGTTTATTGGTTCCTACCCTCGGTGTGATGCTTAAATGGGTCCCCCCGGAAACCGGGCATGTTTTTTGGTTCCTACCCCCCGGTGCCGCGCTCAATGGGTCCCCCCAGAAACGGGGGCCCGTTTTTTGGTTCCTACCCCCGTTTTTTGGTTCCTACCCCCGGTGTCGCGCTTAAATGGGTCCCCCCGGAAACGAGGGCCTGTTTTTGGTTCCTACCCCCGGTGTCGCGCTTAAATGGGTCCCCCCGGAAACAGAGGCCCGTTTTTTGGTTCCTACCCCCGTTTTTTGGTTCTTACCCCCGGTGTCGCGCTTAAATGGGTCCCCCCGGAAACGGGGGCCCGTTTTTTTTGTTCCTACCCCCGTTTATTGGTTCCTACCTCCGGTGTCGCGCTTAAATGGGTCCCCCGGAAATGGGGGCCCGTTTTTTTGGTTCCTACCCCGTTTTTTGGTTCCTACCCCCGGTGTCGCGCTTAAATGAGTCCCCCCGGAAACGGGGCCTGTTTTTTGGTTCCTACCCCCGGTGTCGCGCTTAAATGGTTCCCCCCGGAAACGGGGGCCCGTTTTTTTGGTTCCTACCCCGGTTTTTGGTTCCTACCCCCGGTGTCGCGCTTAAATGGGTCCCCCCGGAAACGGGGCCCGTTTTTTTGGTTCCTACCCCCGGTTTTTGGTTCCTACCCCCGGTGTTGCGCTTAAATGGGTCCCCTCGGAATGGGGCCCGTTTTTTTTGTTCCTACCCCCGTATTTTGGTTCCTACCCCCGGTGCCGGGTTTAAATGGGTCCCCCCGGAAACGGGGACCCGTTTCTTTGGTTCCTACCCCCGTTTTTTGGTTCCTACCCCCGGTGTCGCGCTTAAATGGGTCCCCCCGGAAACGGAGGCCCGTTTTTTTTGGTTCCTACCCCCGTTTTTTGGTTCCTACCCCGGTGTCGCGCTTAAATGGGTCCCTCCGAAACGAGGGCCTGTTTTTTGGTTCCTACCCCCGGTGTCGCGCTTAAATGGTTCCCCCCGGAAACGGGGGCCCGTTTTTTTGGTTCCTACCCCCGTTTTTTGTTTCCTACACCCGGTGTCGCGCTTAAATGGGTCCCCCCGGAAACTGGGGCCCGTTTTTTTGGTTCCTAACCCCGTTTTTGGTTCCTACCCCCGGTCTCGCGCTTAAATGGGTCCCCCCTGTAACGGGGGCCCGTTTTTTTTGGTTCCTACCACTGTTTTTTGGTTCCTATCACCGATGTCACGCTTAAATGGGTCCCCCCGGAAACGGGGCCCGTTTTTTTGGTTCCTACCCCCGTTTTTTCGTTCCTACCCCCGGTGCCGCGCTTAAATCGGTCGCCACGGAAACGGGGGCCCGTTTTTTTGGTTCCTACCCCCGTTTATTGGTTCCTACCCCCAGTGTCGCGCTTATATCTGCCCCCCGGAAACCGGGGCATGTTTTTTGGTTCCTACCCCCGGTGTCGCGCTTAAATGGGTCCCCCCGGAAACGAGGTCCTGTTTTTTGGTTCCTACCCCCGGTGTCGCGCTTAAATGGGTCCCCCCGGAAACGGGGGCCCATTTTTTTGGTTCCTACCCCTGTTTTTTGGTTCCTACCCCCGGTGTCGCGCTTAAATGGGTCCCCCCGGAAACGGGGGCCCGTTTTTTTTGTTCCTACCACCGTTTTTTCGTTCCTACCCCCGGTGTCGCGCTTAAATGGGTCCCACGGAAACGGGGCCCGTTTTTTTCGGTTCCTACCCCCGTTTTTTGGTTCCTACCCCAGGTGTCGCGCTGAAATGGGTCCCTCTGGAAACGGAGGCCCGTTTTTTTGGTTCCTACCCCCGTTTTTTGGTTCCTACCCCCGGTGTCGCGCTAAATGGGTCCCCCCGGAAACGGGGGCCCGTTTTTTTGGTTCCTACCCTCGTTTTTTGGTTCCTACCCCCGGTGTCGCGCTTAAATGGGTCTCCCCGGAAACGGGGGCCCGTTTTTTCGGTTCCTACCTCCGTTTTTTGGTTCCTACCCCGGTGTCGCGCTTAAATGGGTCCCCCGGAAACGAGGGCCTGTTTTTTGGTTCCTACCCCCGGTGTCGCGCTTAAATGGGTCCCCCTGGAAACGGTGGCCCGTTTTTTTGGTTCCTATCCCCGTTTTTTGGTTCCTACCCCCGGTGTCGCGCTTAAATGGGTCCCCCCGGAAACGGGGGCCTGTATTTTTGGTTCCTACCCCCGTTTTTTGGTTCCTACCCCCGGTGCCGCGTTTAAATGGGTCCCCCCGGAAACGGGGGCCCGTTTTTTTGGTTCCTACCCCCGTTTTTTGGTTCCAACCCCCGGTGTCGCGCTTAAGTGGGTCCCCCCGGAAACGGGGGCCCGTTTTTTTGGTTCCTACCCCCGTTTATTGGTTCCTACCCTCGGTGTCGTGCTTAAATGGGTCCCCCCGGAAACCGGGGCATGTTTTTTGGTTCCTACCCCCGGTGTCGCGCTCAAATGGGTCCCCCGGAAACGGGGCCCGTTTTTTTGGTTCCTACCCCCGTTTTTTGGTTCCTACCCCCGGTGTCGCGCTTAAATGGGTCCCCCCGGAAACGAGGGCCTGTTTTTTGGTTCCTACCCCCGGTGTCGCGCTTAAATGGGTCCCCCGGAAACGGGGGCCCGTTTTTTTGGTTCCTACCCCTGTTTTTTGGTTCCTACCCCTGGTGTCGCGCTTAAATGGGTCCCCCCGGAAACAGAGGCCCGTTTTTTGGTTCCTACCCCCGTTTTTTGGTTCTTACCCCCGGTGTCGCGCTTAAATGGGTCCCCCCGAAACGGGGCCCGTTTTTTTTGTTCCTACCCTCGTTTATTGGTTCCTACCTCCGGTGTCGCGCTTAAATGGGTCCCCCCGGAAATGGGGGCCCGTTTTTTTGGTTCCTACCCCCGTTTTTGGTTCCTACCCCCGGTGTCGCGCTTAAATGAGTCCCCCCGGAAACGGGGTCCTGTTTTTTGGTTCCTACCCCCGTGTCGCGCTTAAATGGTTCCCCCGGAAACGGGGGCCCGTTTTTTTGGTTCCTACCCCCGGTTTTTGGTTCCTACCCCCGGTGTCGCGCTTAAATGGGTCCCCCCGGAAACGGGGGCCCGTTTTTTTGGTTCCTACCCCCGTTTTTTGGTTCCTACCCCGGTGTTGCGCTTAAATGGGTCCCCTCGGAAATGGGGCCCGTTTTTTTGGTTCCTACCCCCGTTTTTTGGTTCCTACCCCCGGTGCCGGGTTTAAATGGGTCCCCCCGGAAACGGGGGCCCGTTTCTTTGGTTCCTACCCCCGTTTTTTTGGTTCCTACCCCCGGTGTCGCGCTTAAATGGGTCCCCCCGGAAACGGAGTCCCGTTTTTTTGGTTCCTACCCCCGTTTTTTGGTTCCTACCCCCGGTGTCGCGCTTAAATGCATCCCCCCGGAAACGGGGGCCCGTTTTTTTGGTTCCTACCCCTGTTTTTTGGTTCTTACCACCGGTGTCGCGCTTAAATGGGTCCCCCCAGAAACGGGGGCCCGTTTTTTTGGTTCCTACCCCCGTTTTTTGGTTCCTACCCCCGGTGTCGCGCTTAAATGGGTCCCCCCGGAAACGGGGGCACCTTTTTTTTGGTTCCTACCCCCTTTTTTGGTTCCTACCCCCGGTGTCGCGCTTAAATGGGTCCCTCCGGAAACGAGGGCCTGTTTTTTGGTTCCTACCCCCGGTGTCGCACTTAAATGGTTCCCCCCGGAAACGGGGCCCGTTTTTTTGGTTCCTACCCCCGTTTTTTGATTCCTACCCCCGGTGTCGCGCTTAAATGGGTCCCCCCGAAACGGGGGCCCGTTTTTTTTGGTTCCTACCCCCGTTTTTTGGTTCCTACCCCGGTGTTGCGCTTAAATGGGTCCCCTTGGAAATGGGGCCCGTTTTTTGGTTCCTACCCCCGTTTTTTGGTTCCTACCCCCGGTGCCGGGTTTAAATGGGTCCCCCCGGAAACGGGGGCCCGTTTCTTTGGTTCCTACCCCCGTTTTTTGGTTCCTACCCCCGGTCTCGCGCTTAAATGGGTCCCCCCTGTAACGGGGGCCCGTTTTTTTGGTTCCTACCACTGTTTTTTGGTTCCTATCAGCGGTGTCACGCTTAAATGGGTCCCCCCGGAAACGGGGGCCCGTTTTTTGGTTCCTACCCCCGTTTTTTCTTTCCTACCCCCGGTGTCGCACTTAAATGGGTCCCCCTGGAAACGGGGGCCTGTTTTTGTTTCCTACCCCCGGTGTCGCGCTTATATGGTTCCCCCCGGAAACGGGGGCCCGTTTTTTTGGTTCCTACCACTGTTTTTTGGTTCCTACCACCGGTGTCGCGCTTAAATGGTTCCCCCCGGAAACGGGGGCCCGTTTTTTTGGTTCCTACCCCCATTTTTTGGTTCCACCCCCGGTGTCGCGCTTAAATGGTTTCCCCCCGGAAACGGGGGCCCGTTTTTTCGGTTCCTACCCCCGTTTTTTCGTTCCTACCCCCGGTGCCGCGCTTAAATCGGTCGCCACGGAAACGGGGGCCCGTTTTTTTGGTTCCTACCCCCGTTTATTGGTTCCTACCCCCAGTGTCGCGCTTATATCTGTCCCCCCGGAAACCGGGGCATGTTTTTGGTTCCTACCCCCGGTGTCGCGCTTAAATGGGTCCCCCGGAAACGAGGTCCTGTTTTTTGGTTCCTACCCCCGGTGTCGCGCTTAAATGGGTCCCCCCGGAAACGGGGGCCCATTTTTTTGGTTCCTACCCCTGTTTTTTGGTTCCTACCCCCGGTGTCGCGCTTAAATGGGTCCCCCCGGAAACGGGGGCCCGTTTTTTTGGTTCCTACCACCGTTTTTTCGTTCCTACCCCCGGTGTCGCGCTTAAATGGGTCCCCACGGAACGGGGGCCCGTTTTTTCGGTTCCTACCCCCGTTTTTTGGTTCCTACCCCAGGTGTCGCGCTGAAATGGGTCCCTCTGGAAACGGAGGCCCGTTTTTTTGGTTCCTACCCCCGTTTTTTGGTTCCTACCCCCGGTGTCGCGCTAAATGGGTCCCCCCGGAAACGGGGGCCCGTTTTTTTGGTTCCTACCCTCGTTTTTTGGTTCCTACCCCCGGTGTCACGCTTAAATGGGTCTCCCCGGAAACGGGGGCCCGA